>NW_028276623.1:0-82297 GCF_052056855.1 Sturnus vulgaris | reverse complement strand
CTCTCGACTCAGTGCAATGCACCCGGAAGGACGCTCTCGCTCGTCTTTCAAGGAGCGATTCCTAACAGCAGAAGCAGCAGAGGCACAAACTGCACGACGAGAGGGGACAACGTAGAACACGTCTCTGTCCTGGCACATTTGCGTGTGCGATACTTCCCTCCGGCTCTTCGGGCCTTGCGAAGCTCTGTGTACTGCGAGCGCTGCTACTCGCAGCTGAGAAGGACCGTGGAGCTAGCGGCGAATTCGGAGAGCTCTTCGCTGCACTGCGCCGCTCGCAAGCGGCTTCGTTCTTCGCCTTCTGCCGTCCGGCGAGAGCTGAACTCCAGCGGTCAGTTGCAGCTCTGCCCAACAGCGTGTTCTCAGTTCTGCGGGCAAGCACGCCCTCTTGCCTTGGCCCCGAGAGCAAAGTCCCGAGCGAGCACTCGACTCAGTGCAATGCACCCGGAAGGACGCTCTCGCTCGCCTTTCAAGGAGCGATTCCTAACAGCAGAAGCAGCAGAGGCACAAACTGGACGACGAGAGGGGACAACGTAGAACACGTCTCTGTCCTGGCACATTTTCGTGTGCGATACTTCCCTCCGGCTCTTCGGGCCTTGCGAAGCTCTGTGTACTGCGAGCGCTGCTACTCGCAGCTGAGAAGGACCGTGGAGCTAGCGGCGAATTCGGAGAGCTCTTCGCTGCACTGCGCCGCTCGCAAGCGGCTTCGTTCTTCGCCTTCTGCCGTCCGGCGAGAGCTGAACTCCAGCGGTCAGTTGCAGCTCTGCCCAACAGCGTGTTCTCAGTTCTGCGGGCAAGCACGCCCTCTTGCCTTGGCCCCGAGAGCAAAGTCCCGAGCGAGCACTCGACTCAGTGCAATGCACCCGGAAGGACGCTCTCGCTCGCCTTTCAAGGAGCGATTCCTAACAGCAGAAGCAGCAGAGGCACAAACTGCACGACGAGAGGGGACAACGTAGAACACGTCTCTGTCCTGGCACATTTGCGTGTGCGATACTTCCCTCCGGCTCTTCGGGCCTTGCGAAGCTCTGTGTACTGCGAGCGCTGCTACTCGCAGCTGAGAAGGACCGTGGAGCTAGCGGCGAATTCGGAGAGCTCTTCGCTGCACTGCGCCGCTCGCAAGCGGCTTCGTTCTTCGCCTTCTGCCGTCCGGCGAGAGCTGAACTCCAGCGGTCAGTTGCAGCTCTGCCCAACAGCGTGTTCTCAGTTCTGCGGGCAAGCACGCCCTCTTGCCTTGGCCCCGAGAGCAAAGTCCCGAGCGAGCTCTCGACTCAGTGCAATGCACCCGGAAGGACGCTCTCGCTCGTCTTTCAAGGAGCGATTCCTAACAGCAGAAGCAGCAGAGGCACAAACTGCACGACGAGAGGGGACAACGTAGAACACGTCTCTGTCCTGGCACATTTGCGTGTGCGATACTTCCCTCCGGCTCTTCGGGCCTTGCGAAGCTCTGTGTACTGCGAGCGCTGCTACTCGCAGCTGAGAAGGACCGTGGAGCTAGCGGCGAATTCGGAGAGCTCTTCGCTGCACTGCGCCGCTCGCAAGCGGCTTCGTTCTTCGCCTTCTGCCGTCCGGCGAGAGCTGAACTCCAGCGGTCAGTTGCAGCTCTGCCCAACAGCGTGTTCTCAGTTCTGCGGGCAAGCACGCCCTCTTGCCTTGGCCCCGAGAGCAAAGTCCCGAGCGAGCACTCGAATCAGTGCAATGCACCCGGAAGGACGCTCTCGCTCGCCTTTCAAGGAGCGATTCCTAACAGCAGAAGCAGCAGAGGCACAAACTGGACGACGAGAGGGGACAACGTAGAACACGTCTCTGTCCTGGCACATTTTCGTGTGCGATACTTCCCTCCGGCTCTTCGGGCCTTGCGAAGCTCTGTGTACTGCGAGCGCTGCTACTCGCAGCTGAGAAGGACCGTGGAGCTAGCGGCGAATTCGGAGAGCTCTTCGCTGCACTGCGCCGCTCGCAAGCGGCTTCGTTCTTCGCCTTCTGCCGTCCGGCGAGAGCTGAACTCCAGCGGTCAGTTGCAGCTCTGCCCAACAGCGTGTTCTCAGTTCTGCGGGCAAGCACGCCCTCTTGCCTTGGCCCCGAGAGCAAAGTCCCGAGCGAGCACTCGACTCAGTGCAATGCACCCGGAAGGACGCTCTCGCTCGCCTTTCAAGGAGCGATTCCTAACAGCAGAAGCAGCAGAGGCACAAACTGCACGACGAGAGGGGACAACGTAGAACACGTCTCTGTCCTGGCACATTTGCGTGTGCGATACTTCCCTCCGGCTCTTCGGGCCTTGCGAAGCTCTGTGTACTGCGAGCGCTGCTACTCGCAGCTGAGAAGGACCGTGGAGCTAGCGGCGAATTCGGAGAGCTCTTCGCTGCACTGCGCCGCTCGCAAGCGGCTTCGTTCTTCGCCTTCTGCCGTCCGGCGAGAGCTGAACTCCAGCGGTCAGTTGCAGCTCTGCCCAACAGCGTGTTCTCAGTTCTGCGGGCAAGCACGCCCTCTTGCCTTGGCCCCGAGAGCAAAGTCCCGAGCGAGCTCTCGACTCAGTGCAATGCACCCGGAAGGACGCTCTCGCTCGTCTTTCAAGGAGCGATTCCTAACAGCAGAAGCAGCAGAGGCACAAACTGCACGACGAGAGGGGACAACGTAGAACACGTCTCTGTCCTGGCACATTTGCGTGTGCGATACTTCCCTCCGGCTCTTCGGGCCTTGCGAAGCTCTGTGTACTGCGAGCGCTGCTACTCGCAGCTGAGAAGGACCGTGGAGCTAGCGGCGAATTCGGAGAGCTCTTCGCTGCACTGCGCCGCTCGCAAGCGGCTTCGTTCTTCGCCTTCTGCCGTCCGGCGAGAGCTGAACTCCAGCGGTCAGTTGCAGCTCTGCCCAACAGCGTGTTCTCAGTTCTGCGGGCAAGCACGCCCTCTTGCCTTGGCCCCGAGAGCAAAGTCCCGAGCGAGCACTCGACTCAGTGCAATGCACCCGGAAGGACGCTCTCGCTCGCCTTTCAAGGAGCGATTCCTAACAGCAGAAGCAGCAGAGGCACAAACTGGACGACGAGAGGGGACAACGTAGAACACGTCTCTGTCCTGGCACATTTTCGTGTGCGATACTTCCCTCCGGCTCTTCGGGCCTTGCGAAGCTCTGTGTACTGCGAGCGCTGCTACTCGCAGCTGAGAAGGACCGTGGAGCTAGCGGCGAATTCGGAGAGCTCTTCGCTGCACTGCGCCGCTCGCAAGCGGCTTCGTTCTTCGCCTTCTGCCGTCCGGCGAGAGCTGAACTCCAGCGGTCAGTTGCAGCTCAGCCCAACAGCGTGTTCTCAGTTCTGCGGGCAAGCACGCCCTCTTGCCTTGGCCCCGAGAGCAAAGTCCCGAGCGAGCTCTCGACTCAGTGCAATGCACCCGGAAGGACGCTCTCGCTCGTCTTTCAAGGAGCGATTCCTAACAGCAGAAGCAGCAGAGGCACAAACTGCATGACGAGAAGGGACAACGTAGAACACGTCTCTGTCCTGGCACATTTTCGTGTGCGATACTTCCCTCCGGCTCTTCGGGCCTTGCGAAGCTCTGTGTACTGCGAGCGCTGCTACTCGCAGCTGAGAAGGACCGTGGAGCTAGCGGCGAATTCGGAGAGCTCTTCGCTGCACTGCGCCGCTGGCAAGCGGCTTCGTTCTTCGCCTTCTGCCGTCCGGCGAGAGCTGAACTCCAGCGGTCAGTTGCAGCTCTGCCCAACAGCGTGTTCTCAGTTCTGCGGGCAAGCACGCCCTCTTGCCTTGGCCCCGAGAGCAAAGTCCCGAGCGAGCACTCGACTCAGTGCAATGCACCCGGAAGGACGCTCTCGCTCGCCTTTCAAGGAGCGATTCCTAACAGCAGAAGCAGCAGAGGCACAAACTGCACGACGAGAGGGGACAACGTAGAACACGTCTCTGTCCTGGCACATTTTCGTGTGCGATACTTCCCTCCGGCTCTTCGGGCCTTGCGAAGCTCTGTGTACTGCGAGCGCTGCTACTCGCAGCTGAGAAGGACCGTGGAGCTAGCGGCGAATTCGGAGAGCTCTTCGCTGCACTGCGCCGCTCGCAAGCGGCTTCGTTCTTCGCCTTCTGCCGTCCGGCGAGAGCTGAACTCCAGCGGTCAGTTGCAGCTCTGCCCAACAGCGTGTTCTCAGTTCTGCGGGCAAGCACGCCCTCTTGCCTTGGCCCCGAGAGCAAAGTCCCGAGCGAGCACTCGACTCAGTGCAATGCACCCGGAAGGACGCTCTCGCTCGCCTTTCAAGGAGCGATTCCTAACAGCAGAAGCAGCAGAGGCACAAACTGCACGACGAGAGGGGACAACGTAGAACACGTCTCTGTCCTGGCACATTTGCGTGTGCGATACTTCCCTCCGGCTCTTCGGGCCTTGCGAAGCTCTGTGTACTGCGAGCGCTGCTACTCGCAGCTGAGAAGGACCGTGGAGCTAGCGGCGAATTCGGAGAGCTCTTCGCTGCACTGCGCCGCTCGCAAGCGGCTTCGTTCTTCGCCTTCTGCCGTCCGGCGAGAGCTGAACTCCAGCGGTCAGTTGCAGCTCTGCCCAACAGCGTGTTCTCAGTTCTGCGGGCAAGCACGCCCTCTTGCCTTGGCCCCGAGAGCAAAGTCCCGAGCGAGCTCTCGACTCAGTGCAATGCACCCGGAAGGACGCTCTCGCTCGTCTTTCAAGGAGCGATTCCTAACAGCAGAAGCAGCAGAGGCACAAACTGCACGACGAGAGGGGACAACGTAGAACACGTCTCTGTCCTGGCACATTTGCGTGTGCGATACTTCCCTCCGGCTCTTCGGGCCTTGCGAAGCTCTGTGTACTGCGAGCGCTGCTACTCGCAGCTGAGAAGGACCGTGGAGCTAGCGGCGAATTCGGAGAGCTCTTCGCTGCACTGCGCCGCTCGCAAGCGGCTTCGTTCTTCGCCTTCTGCCGTCCGGCGAGAGCTGAACTCCAGCGGTCAGTTGCAGCTCTGCCCAACAGCGTGTTCTCAGTTCTGCGGGCAAGCACGCCCTCTTGCCTTGGCCCCGAGAGCAAAGTCCCGAGCGAGCACTCGACTCAGTGCAATGCACCCGGAAGGACGCTCTCGCTCGCCTTTCAAGGAGCGATTCCTAACAGCAGAAGCAGCAGAGGCACAAACTGGACGACGAGAGGGGACAACGTAGAACACGTCTCTGTCCTGGCACATTTTCGTGTGCGATACTTCCCTCCGGCTCTTCGGGCCTTGCGAAGCTCTGTGTACTGCGAGCGCTGCTACTCGCAGCTGAGAAGGACCGTGGAGCTAGCGGCGAATTCGGAGAGCTCTTCGCTGCACTGCGCCGCTCGCAAGCGGCTTCGTTCTTCGCCTTCTGCCGTCCGGCGAGAGCTGAACTCCAGCGGTCAGTTGCAGCTCTGCCCAACAGCGTGTTCTCAGTTCTGCGGGCAAGCACGCCCTCTTGCCTTGGCCCCGAGAGCAAAGTCCCGAGCGAGCACTCGACTCAGTGCAATGCACCCGGAAGGACGCTCTCGCTCGCCTTTCAAGGAGCGATTCCTAACAGCAGAAGCAGCAGAGGCACAAACTGCACGACGAGAGGGGACAACGTAGAACACGTCTCTGTCCTGGCACATTTGCGTGTGCGATACTTCCCTCCGGCTCTTCGGGCCTTGCGAAGCTCTGTGTACTGCGAGCGCTGCTACTCGCAGCTGAGAAGGACCGTGGAGCTAGCGGCGAATTCGGAGAGCTCTTCGCTGCACTGCGCCGCTCGCAAGCGGCTTCGTTCTTCGCCTTCTGCCGTCCGGCGAGAGCTGAACTCCAGCGGTCAGTTGCAGCTCTGCCCAACAGCGTGTTCTCAGTTCTGCGGGCAAGCACGCCCTCTTGCCTTGGCCCCGAGAGCAAAGTCCCGAGCGAGCTCTCGACTCAGTGCAATGCACCCGGAAGGACGCTCTCGCTCGTCTTTCAAGGAGCGATTCCTAACAGCAGAAGCAGCAGAGGCACAAACTGCACGACGAGAGGGGACAACGTAGAACACGTCTCTGTCCTGGCACATTTTCGTGTGCGATACTTCCCTCCGGGTCTTCGGGCCTTGCGAAGCTCTGTGTACTGCGAGCGCTGCTACTCGCAGCTGAGAAGGACCGTGGAGCTAGCGGCGAATTCGGAGAGCTCTTCGCTGCACTGCGCCGCTCGCAAGCGGCTTCGTTCTTCGCCTTCTGCCGTCCGGCGAGAGCTGAACTCCAGCGGTCAGTTGCAGCTCTGCCCAACAGCGTGTTCTCAGTTCTGCGGGCAAGCACGCCCTCTTGCCTTGGCCCCGAGAGCAAAGTCCCGAGCGAGCACTCGAATCAGTGCAATGCACCCGGAAGGACGCTCTCGCTCGTCTTTCAAGGAGCGATTCCTATCAGCAGAAGCAGCAGAGGCACAAACTGCATGACGAGAAGGGACAACGTAGAACACGTCTCTGTCCTGGCACATTTTCGTGTGCGATACTTCCCTCCGGCTCTTCGGGCCTTGCGAAGCTCTGTGTACTGCGAGCGCTGCTACTCGCAGCTGAGAAGGACCGTGGAGCTAGCGGCGAATTCGGAGAGCTCTTCGCTGCACTGCGCCGCTCGCAAGCGGCTTCGTTCTTCGCCTTCTGCCGTCCGGCGAGAGCTGAACTCCAGCGGTCAGTTGCAGCTCTGCCCAACAGCGTGTTCTCAGTTCTGCGGGCAAGCACGCCCTCTTGCCTTGGCCCCGAGAGCAAAGTCCCGAGCGAGCTCTCGACTCAGTGCAATGCACCCGGAAGGACGCTCTCGCTCGTCTTTCAAGGAGCGATTCCTAACAGCAGAAGCAGCAGAGGCACAAACTGCACGACGAGAGGGGACAACGTAGAACACGTCTCTGTCCTGGCACATTTGCGTGTGCGATACTTCCCTCCGGCTCTTCGGGCCTTGCGAAGCTCTGTGTACTGCGAGCGCTGCTACTCGCAGCTGAGAAGGACCGTGGAGCTAGCGGCGAATTCGGAGAGCTCTTCGCTGCACTGCGCCGCTCGCAAGCGGCTTCGTTCTTCGCCTTCTGCCGTCCGGCGAGAGCTGAACTCCAGCGGTCAGTTGCAGCTCTGCCCAACAGCGTGTTCTCAGTTCTGCGGGCAAGCACGCCCTCTTGCCTTGGCCCCGAGAGCAAAGTCCCGAGCGAGCACTCGACTCAGTGCAATGCACCCGGAAGGACGCTCTCGCTCGCCTTTCAAGGAGCGATTCCTAACAGCAGAAGCAGCAGAGGCACAAACTGGACGACGAGAGGGGACAACGTAGAACACGTCTCTGTCCTGGCACATTTTCGTGTGCGATACTTCCCTCCGGCTCTTCGGGCCTTGCGAAGCTCTGTGTACTGCGAGCGCTGCTACTCGCAGCTGAGAAGGACCGTGGAGCTAGCGGCGAATTCGGAGAGCTCTTCGCTGCACTGCGCCGCTCGCAAGCGGCTTCGTTCTTCGCCTTCTGCCGTCCGGCGAGAGCTGAACTCCAGCGGTCAGTTGCAGCTCTGCCCAACAGCGTGTTCTCAGTTCTGCGGGCAAGCACGCCCTCTTGCCTTGGCCCCGAGAGCAAAGTCCCGAGCGAGCACTCGACTCAGTGCAATGCACCCGGAAGGACGCTCTCGCTCGCCTTTCAAGGAGCGATTCCTAACAGCAGAAGCAGCAGAGGCACAAACTGCACGACGAGAGGGGACAACGTAGAACACGTCTCTGTCCTGGCACATTTGCGTGTGCGATACTTCCCTCCGGCTCTTCGGGCCTTGCGAAGCTCTGTGTACTGCGAGCGCTGCTACTCGCAGCTGAGAAGGACCGTGGAGCTAGCGGCGAATTCGGAGAGCTCTTCGCTGCACTGCGCCGCTCGCAAGCGGCTTCGTTCTTCGCCTTCTGCCGTCCGGCGAGAGCTGAACTCCAGCGGTCAGTTGCAGCTCTGCCCAACAGCGTGTTCTCAGTTCTGCGGGCAAGCACGCCCTCTTGCCTTGGCCCCGAGAGCAAAGTCCCGAGCGAGCTCTCGACTCAGTGCAATGCACCCGGAAGGACGCTCTCGCTCGTCTTTCAAGGAGCGATTCCTAACAGCAGAAGCAGCAGAGGCACAAACTGCACGACGAGAGGGGACAACGTAGAACACGTCTCTGTCCTGGCACATTTTCGTGTGCGATACTTCCCTCCGGCTCTTCGGGCCTTGCGAAGCTCTGTGTACTGCGAGCGCTGCTACTCGCAGCTGAGAAGGACCGTGGAGCTAGCGGCGAATTCGGAGAGCTCTTCGCTGCACTGCGCCGCTCGCAAGCGGCTTCGTTCTTCGCCTTCTGCCGTCCGGCGAGAGCTGAACTCCAGCGGTCAGTTGCAGCTCTGCCCAACAGCGTGTTCTCAGTTCTGCGGGCAAGCACGCCCTCTTGCCTTGGCCCCGAGAGCAAAGTCCCGAGCGAGCACTCGAATCAGTGCAATGCACCCGGAAGGACGCTCTCGCTCGTCTTTCAAGGAGCGATTCCTATCAGCAGAAGCAGCAGAGGCACAAACTGCATGACGAGAAGGGACAACGTAGAACACGTCTCTGTCCTGGCACATTTTCGTGTGCGATACTTCCCTCCGGCTCTTCGGGCCTTGCGAAGCTCTGTGTACTGCGAGCGCTGCTACTCGCAGCTGAGAAGGACCGTGGAGCTAGCGGCGAATTCGGAGAGCTCTTCGCTGCACTGCGCCGCTCGCAAGCGGCTTCGTTCTTCGCCTTCTGCCGTCCGGCGAGAGCTGAACTCCAGCGGTCAGTTGCAGCTCTGCCCAACAGCGTGTTCTCAGTTCTGCGGGCAAGCACGCCCTCTTGCCTTGGCCCCGAGTGCAAAGTCCCGAGCGAGCACTCGACTCAGTGCAATGCACCCGGAAGGACGCTCTCGCTCGCCTTTCAAGGAGCGATTCCTAACAGCAGAAGCAGCAGAGGCACAAACTGCACGACGAGAAGGGACAACGTAGAACACGTCTCTGTCCTGGCACATTTTCGTGTGCGATACTTCCCTCCGGCTCTTCGGGCCTTGCGAAGCTCTGTGTACTGCGAGCGCTGCTACTCGCAGCTGAGAAGGACCGTGGAGCTAGCGGCGAATTCGGAGAGCTCTTCGCTGCACTGCGCCGCTCGCAAGCGGCTTCGTTCTTCGCCTTCTGCCGTCCGGCGAGAGCTGAACTCCAGCGGTCAGTTGCAGCTCTGCCCAACAGCGTGTTCTCAGTTCTGCGGGCAAGCACGCCCTCTTGCCTTGGCCCCGAGAGCAAAGTCCCGAGCGAGCTCTCGACTCAGTGCAATGCACCCGGAAGGACGCTCTCGCTCGTCTTTCAAGGAGCGATTCCTAACAGCAGAAGCAGCAGAGGCACAAACTGCATGACGAGAAGGGACAACGTAGAACACGTCTCTGTCCTGGCACATTTTCGTGTGCGATACTTCCCTCCGGGTCTTCGGGCCTTGCGAAGCTCTGTGTACTGCGAGCGCTGCTACTCGCAGCTGAGAAGGACCGTGGAGCTAGCGGCGAATTCGGAGAGCTCTTCGCTGCACTGCGCCGCTCGCAAGCGGCTTCGTTCTTCGCCTTCTGCCGTCCGGCGAGAGCTGAACTCCAGCGGTCAGTTGCAGCTCTGCCCAACAGCGTGTTCTCAGTTCTGCGGGCAAGCACGCCCTCTTGCCTTGGCCCCGAGAGCAAAGTCCCGAGCGAGCACTCGACTCAGTGCAATGCACCCGGAAGGACGCTCTCGCTCGCCTTTCAAGGAGCGATTCCTAACAGCAGAAGCAGCAGAGGCACAAACTGGACGACGAGAGGGGACAACGTAGAACACGTCTCTGTCCTGGCACATTTTCGTGTGCGATACTTCCCTCCGGCTCTTCGGGCCTTGCGAAGCTCTGTGTACTGCGAGCGCTGCTACTCGCAGCTGAGAAGGACCGTGGAGCTAGCGGCGAATTCGGAGAGCTCTTCGCTGCACTGCGCCGCTCGCAAGCGGCTTCGTTCTTCGCCTTCTGCCGTCCGGCGAGAGCTGAACTCCAGCGGTCAGTTGCAGCTCTGCCCAACAGCGTGTTCTCAGTTCTGCGGGCAAGCACGCCCTCTTGCCTTGGCCCCGAGAGCAAAGTCCCGAGCGAGCACTCGACTCAGTGCAATGCACCCGGAAGGACGCTCTCGCTCGCCTTTCAAGGAGCGATTCCTAACAGCAGAAGCAGCAGAGGCACAAACTGCACGACGAGAGGGGACAACGTAGAACACGTCTCTGTCCTGGCACATTTGCGTGTGCGATACTTCCCTCCGGCTCTTCGGGCCTTGCGAAGCTCTGTGTACTGCGAGCGCTGCTACTCGCAGCTGAGAAGGACCGTGGAGCTAGCGGCGAATTCGGAGAGCTCTTCGCTGCACTGCGCCGCTCGCAAGCGGCTTCGTTCTTCGCCTTCTGCCGTCCGGCGAGAGCTGAACTCCAGCGGTCAGTTGCAGCTCTGCCCAACAGCGTGTTCTCAGTTCTGCGGGCAAGCACGCCCTCTTGCCTTGGCCCCGAGAGCAAAGTCCCGAGCGAGCTCTCGACTCAGTGCAATGCACCCGGAAGGACGCTCTCGCTCGTCTTTCAAGGAGCGATTCCTAACAGCAGAAGCAGCAGAGGCACAAACTGCACGACGAGAGGGGACAACGTAGAACACGTCTCTGTCCTGGCACATTTGCGTGTGCGATACTTCCCTCCGGCTCTTCGGGCCTTGCGAAGCTCTGTGTACTGCGAGCGCTGCTACTCGCAGCTGAGAAGGACCGTGGAGCTAGCGGCGAATTCGGAGAGCTCTTCGCTGCACTGCGCCGCTCGCAAGCGGCTTCGTTCTTCGCCTTCTGCCGTCCGGCGAGAGCTGAACTCCAGCGGTCAGTTGCAGCTCTGCCCAACAGCGTGTTCTCAGTTCTGCGGGCAAGCACGCCCTCTTGCCTTGGCCCCGAGAGCAAAGTCCCGAGCGAGCACTCGACTCAGTGCAATGCACCCGGAAGGACGCTCTCGCTCGCCTTTCAAGGAGCGATTCCTAACAGCAGAAGCAGCAGAGGCACAAACTGCACGACGAGAGGGGACAACGTAGAACACGTCTCTGTCCTGGCACATTTGCGTGTGCGATACTTCCCTCCGGCTCTTCGGGCCTTGCGAAGCTCTGTGTACTGCGAGCGCTGCTACTCGCAGCTGAGAAGGACCGTGGAGCTAGCGGCGAATTCGGAGAGCTCTTCGCTGCACTGCGCCGCTCGCAAGCGGCTTCGTTCTTCGCCTTCTGCCGTCCGGCGAGAGCTGAACTCCAGCGGTCAGTTGCAGCTCTGCCCAACAGCGTGTTCTCAGTTCTGCGGGCAAGCACGCCCTCTTGCCTTGGCCCCGAGAGCAAAGTCCCGAGCGAGCTCTCGACTCAGTGCAATGCACCCGGAAGGACGCTCTCGCTCGTCTTTCAAGGAGCGATTCCTAACAGCAGAAGCAGCAGAGGCACAAACTGCACGACGAGAGGGGACAACGTAGAACACGTCTCTGTCCTGGCACATTTTCGTGTGCGATACTTCCCTCCGGCTCTTCGGGCCTTGCGAAGCTCTGTGTACTGCGAGCGCTGCTACTCGCAGCTGAGAAGGACCGTGGAGCTAGCGGCGAATTCGGAGAGCTCTTCGCTGCACTGCGCCGCTCGCAAGCGGCTTCGTTCTTCGCCTTCTGCCGTCCGGCGAGAGCTGAACTCCAGCGGTCAGTTGCAGCTCTGCCCAACAGCGTGTTCTCAGTTCTGCGGGCAAGCACGCCCTCTTGCCTTGGCCCCGAGAGCAAAGTCCCGAGCGAGCACTCGACTCAGTGCAATGCACCCGGAAGGACGCTCTCGCTCGTCTTTCAAGGAGCGATTCCTATCAGCAGAAGCAGCAGAGGCACAAACTGCATGACGAGAAGGGACAACGTAGAACACGTCTCTGTCCTGGCACATTTTCGTGTGCGATACTTCCCTCCGGCTCTTCGGGCCTTGCGAAGCTCTGTGTACTGCGAGCGCTGCTACTCGCAGCTGAGAAGGACCGTGGAGCTAGCGGCGAATTCGGAGAGCTCTTCGCTGCACTGCGCCGCTCGCAAGCGGCTTCGTTCTTCGCCTTCTGCCGTCCGGCGAGAGCTGAACTCCAGCGGTCAGTTGCAGCTCTGCCCAACAGCGTGTTCTCAGTTCTGCGGGCAAGCACGCCCTCTTGCCTTGGCCCCGAGAGCAAAGTCCCGAGCGAGCACTCGACTCAGTGCAATGCACCCGGAAGGACGCTCTCGCTCGCCTTTCAAGGAGCGATTCCTAACAGCAGAAGCAGCAGAGGCACAAACTGGACGACGAGAGGGGACAACGTAGAACACGTCTCTGTCCTGGCACATTTTCGTGTGCGATACTTCCCTCCGGCTCTTCGGGCCTTGCGAAGCTCTGTGTACTGCGAGCGCTGCTACTCGCAGCTGAGAAGGACCGTGGAGCTAGCGGCGAATTCGGAGAGCGCTGAGCACGTAGTCAAGAAGCGAGACGTGTCCCTGCAACGCGGTCCTAATAGCAGCTTCCTCGCGGCGGGGGCGAGCTCCGCCCACAAGACATTCTCGTCCTGGCAACGGATCTCTGTGAAGGGGGTAGGCGAAAAGCTTTCGTTTTCCATTCGAACTGCGAGAGAGGCAGACTGTTGCACGGAGCTCTGAGAACAAAGGTGCACGCCCTAGGCGGACTTGGGCAGAAGCAGCGTTCTCTAGCTCTTGGCTGCCGGCGCACTTGTGGTTGTGTGGCGCCCTTGCAGCGGCTTCTGGCCGCCGGCCAGTGAAAGCGGCTCCACGCTTGGGCGAGGGCGGTGAACGAAGCGGCACTAGTCCCGTGCTTGTGTGCACCACGTTACAGGCTACTAGGAGAGGAAGGTGGTTGACTCTCGCTTGCCTTCCCAAGTGCCCTTAGCAGTCGGAAGGAGCAAGCTGAAGCACTGCTGCTTGTGCTGCTCCTTGGTTCCCTTGCAGCCCGCTGTGAAAGCATTGGCGGTCGCTTCTAGGCGCCGAGTTGCACACAGCACCACTGTAAGTGCCGCGGAGAAGGGAAATCCAGAGTGCAGCGAGGAGCTGGACGTGGCTTACGTGCAGTAAGGAGAAGGTGAACCTAGGCACTGCCTCTTCAATCTGGCCGCCTCTGCTCTGGTAGCAACTTTTGCAAGTCGGCAGAGGGAGCTGCGAGTATGTAGAACGGAGGGCAGCGAGACGCCGTGTGTTATGCGCCCTTTCAGGGCTGCTGCCAGGGTGCTACTTTAAGAACGCCTTCTTCTTCCTCGCGTCCTTCCTCCACTATAGTCTCCTGGATTCACCTGAGACTCTTCCTAGGCATCTCCCTGATCCTTTTTGCAATGAGTCTCACATTATTCTCCTGAAGAAACTGTCTGCTTATGGTTTGCATGGGTGGGCTGTTTGCTGGGTGACAAACTGGGTGATGGCCAGGCCCACAGAGTGGTGGGAAATAGAGTTCATCCAGCTGGTCCCCAAGGCTCAGTCTTGGGCCCAGTCCTGTTTAATATCTTGCTCAGTGATCTGGACAAAGTGATAGAGTACACGCCCAGGAAGTTCACAGATGATGCAAAGTTGGCTGGTAGTGTTTTTTTCTTCTGGAGGACAGCAGGCTCTGCTTCTTCTTCCTCCTGTTCTGAGGTCGCTGCTCCCTCTTCATCCCTCATTAAGTGTGCTGATTTTGTCACTTGGATGAGAAAACAAACAATTTTAGCAACAATACTAGTGGCAGGGTACAAGAAAGGAAGAGTTCACACGAATCCCCCCCCCCCCCCCGCCCAACAACAGAAAATACCTGATGGCTCCTCTGCCCAGCTTACTGACTACACCGGAACCCATTGTCCCCCAAAGATACTCCCTTCTCCCTTCCCCCAGCCATGATGTGAGATGGAATAGAATAACTAAGATTAAGATTCTCCCTATGGAACTCCATCATACTTCGATTCTGGGAAAAAAAAGTTCTTGAAGTTCTATCATTTCAGATCATTTGAATTTGAATTTGCATACTAAAAAGTCTAGCCAGAAACTCATGACAATATTAATAGCCCATTCTAGAATGTCCGAGATGATAGACACTTCTTTCAAGAGAATGTGATACCTCACGTGACTTCTCCAGAATTTAAATGAACAGCGGGAGTAGTCTACAAGATTCTTGCTGCCATCTGGATTTCCTGGTATTTGGCTGGTCTATGTAAACCAACCAGCTATTCAGCAGAGGGAATATTAGTGTGATACTTGATGGTATGTGAGATGGAACACAGTAATTTATGGCTTTTTGCATAGTGATGAAGCTGTAAAGAAAGCTCCGTAATGCTCAGACAAGGAGGCTGCTGGACTTCAAGCAGCAAAGGCCCAAAACGAACCAGTGAAAAGGTGTCATTGAAAAAAAAAAAAAAAGCCAGGTGGGGAGCAAAGTGATACTTAAGGGCAGTTTACTGAAAGAGGGAATCTAGTGAAAAAAAAAGTCCAAGAGTGAAGGAATAACAGAGAAAATGAAACTAAGGAAGGAAATCAATCTCAGCTAATCATTTCAGAAGCTAACAAGTTGTCATTGCAATGATGCATAAAGTGAGAAAAAATAAATATGTCTGCGCCAAAATCTGAAATATGAACTTTACTGCATTCTGTCTTCCACGGAATCATACAACAGTCTGTGATTAAAGATCATGTAGTCCAACTTCCTTGCCAGGTAGATCTTACAGTAGATCAAATTGCTCAAGACTAGCCAAACTGATAAGGAGCACTCTCAATGATGGGGCATCCACAACTTCTCTGGAACACCCGTTTGAGTGTCTCACCAGCTTCATTGTAGAAAAGTTTTTCCTTTTAGCCAATCTAAACCTAGTCTCAGTTTGAAAGCATGGCCCCTTATCCTGTCTCTGCAAACTTTCCTAAAAAGTCTTTCTCCATTTGTCTTATACCCTCTTTACATATTCAAAGGCCACAATACTGTCTCTCCAGAAACCTCTCTTCTCCAGGCTAAAAGATCCTACTTTTCACAAGAACCAGGTCATAAACTGAGATGGAAGACATCTCAGGAGATCAGATCATCCAACAGCTCAGCGTAAGAATAGCTCTGAAGTCAGATCAACTAGCTTAGGGCTGTGTCTGTTTGAATTTTGAAAATTAGCAGGACTTGAAATGCTTCAAGGAAGAGAACTCTGGGTGGCTCCAGAAACAGCCTGAGAAACTCGAGCAAACTCGAAACCTCAGAAACTACCACTGCTTTCTCTCCCTCAGCCCAAGCAGTCCCAAAGAAGAAGTGTTCCCAGCAGGCTGGGATAGCACACATATACACTACATATACGTGACAGGCATCGCCAGCAGCCACATCCTGCTCCTTTCTGTGGCTGGCAAGAGTGAGACTGGATGTTTACATGTGGGCAACCTGGGTCCCTCCAGCAGCTCACACACTCAGCCTGCCCAGTGACCCCACTGAATTCCAGTATTAGCAGTGTGCCAAGGCCACAGCACTATTCTGCTTGCTGGCACAGACCATCACACGCCTCCTAAATCAGTCAGGACTCCCCTGGTCCCACAGCCAGCACCCCACTTGCCCTCCGCCAGGCCACTGCCATTGTTCACCAACTTCTCCACTTTGATCTTTGCTGGTGCTCTCAACACTGGCACACCCAGATGTTCTGCAGCTGTTGTCTCCTGGTGGAAAGGACTTGTAAAGCCATGTTTCCTAACAGGACTTCCACAACCTTTCAAAGCAACCTTTACTGGGGTATGAACAATCTCATTCAAATGTCAACATTTCTTTTCCCGTATGTGAAATCAGAATTTCCTTCTTCCGGGCATGCCCAAAACAAGGCACAAACTACATTGTGCCTTCTGTTTCACATGCTGACTCGTTTGTAAACAATGCTAGGAGAATACCTGTTTTGATCCAAGCTAATCTCTGGCCCTTATAGTGCTTTCGGTAGTTAGTTTTGCTTTGTTATTTACTTGATGTCCCATTGAATTGTTGAATCATAAACAGACTACCTGTCTGTATAGCAGCATAGCAGTGATGAATAAATGCAAGAGAAGGAGCAAGGTGATTGTTTGCTAGACTCTTCCTAGAAACTGAGAAATCTGTTACTTAATGCTGACCACAGCAGATGGAGGAAGCATCCTACATGATGTCAAAGCAATGAAGCTGTAATCACTTTTATGATTACAGTCAAGGCACTGCTTTTGCCACCATAAGTGGAGTGCAGGGAATCTTAAAAGACGACACTCTAACTGTTGTCCATGCTCACTGAGAAAATAATGCTTTTACAGCAGAGCAGGTCTCACCGCAGCTAAATCATGGCTTCAACTGTACACCGCCTTCAAAAAGCCCACAAAAACACAAATGAAAGGATTTGGAACCCAAGGGAATCTCGGATTGTGACATCAGCTCACTCTGGATTCTTTCCAAATTCTCAATTCCATTTTCTTCCGAGCCAATTTTCCCATCTAACTTGAGATGTAATTTATGGATTTCCAACACATCTAGTTACCTTAGAATTAGATTGCCACTAGCCAAAAAGACAGAAACAAGCAGTTAAGTGAAGACTGAAACCATGGGTGTTTAGAACAGCAAAACTTGGGCGAAACTATTCTTAAGAAAACCAAAACTTTTAGGACTTACCCATGTATTTTTGGAGGTGGAAAAAGTTTTACATCGAAAAGTCCCTAGGGAACTCTTTTCAGTGCCTGGAGAGCCGCTGTCGCTCGCCTTTCAAGGACCCATTCGTCACAGCAGAGGCAGCAGAGCACAAGATGGCCGACGAGAAGGGGCAGTGTAGAACTCTCTGTCTGTCTGTGTCTCTACTCAGTGTAGAACGTCTCTATCCTGGCACATTTTCGAGTGCGATACTTCCCTCCGGGTCTTCGGTCCTTGCGAAGCTCTATGTACTGTGAGCGCTGCTACTTGCAGCTGAGAAAGACCGTGGAGCTAGCGGCGAATTCGGAGAGCGCTGAGCACGTAGTCAAGAAGCGAGACGTGTCCCTGCAACGCGGTGCTAATAGCAGCTTCCTCGCGGCGGGGGCGAGCTCCGGCCACAAGGCATTCTCGTCCTGGCAACGGATCTCTGTGAAGGGCGTAGGCGAAAAGCTTTCGTTTTCCATTCGAACTGCGAGAGAGGCAGACTGTTGCACGGAGCTCTGAGAACAAAGGTGCACGCCCTAGGCGGGCTTGGGCAGAAGCAGCGTTCTCTAGCTCTTGGCTGCCGGCGCACTTGTGGTTGTGTGGCGCCCCTGCAGCGGCTTCTGGCCGCCGGCAAGTGAAAGCAGCGCCAGGCGTGGGCGAGGGCGGTGAACGAAGCAGCACTCGTCCCGTGCTTGTGTGCACCACGTTACAGGCTACTAGGAGAGGAAGGTGGTTGACTCTCGCTTGCCCTCCCAAGTGCCCTTAGCAGTCGGAAGGAGCAAGCTGAAGCACTGCTGCTTGTGCTGCTCCTTGGTTCCCTTGCAGCCCGCTTTGAAAGCATTGGCGGTCGCTTCTAGGCGCCGAGTTGCACACAGCACCACGGTAAGTGCCGCGGAGAAGGGAAATCCAGAGTGCAGCGAGGAGCTGGACGTGGCTTACGTGCAGTAAGGAGAAGGTGAACCTAGGCACTGCCTCTTCAATCTGGCCGCCTCTGCTCTGGTAGCAACTTTTGCAAGTCGGCAGAGGGAGCCGCGAGTATGTAGAACGGAGGGCAGCGAGACGCCGTGTGTTATGCGCCTTTTCAGGGCTGCTGCCAGGGTGCTACTTTAAGAACGCCTTTTTCTTCCTCGCGTCCTTCTCGCTTCGCTCTAGCTGCATGGAGTACAGCACAGCGAAGGTGTGAGGAAGGGCTCTGCCCCAGCTTTTGCCCCGGCCTGCCTGTGCTGCGCCTTTAGCTGCACACGAGAACAACGGCATTTCTTACCCGCAAGGTAAAAAAGGCTTTAGTGTAGCCTTAGGAATGGCAAGTGCCTAGGCATTAAGTTGAGCGACCACGTATGAGGGAGTCTTTAGAGGTTTCCTCCCCCATGGCGCAGGTGTATTCTCATTCTCGTGCTGAACTGAAAAGTCCGGGCATGGCAAGACTGGCCTGCCTTGTGCAGAGACGAACACAAATGTGGGGCTATGATCCTCTGTGTTCGGAGCTCTGCTTCCGGGTGTGTGGGCCGCCATGAGCCCGCAGCAGCCGCCGAGGACAGTGTGGATTGTGGATGAGTCTGGGCTGGCCCCCCGCCCCCCCGTTGGTCTGACAGCGGCAGAAGTGGCGTAGGAGCGGCATCGCCTGAGGGCCCCATGGGGGGCGGGAAGAGAGCCGGGAGTGACTCCGAGCGACACCGGAAGCGATATCCGTAGGGCCCGGAAGGCCAGCGTTGCCATCGAGTTTGGGCGGTAGGAGGCGTCTAAGGTGCTTTGAAAGGTGGAGCTTCTTTGCTCTAGGACAGACTGGGAGAGCTGAGGGTGTCCAATCTGGAGAACAGAAGGCTCCAGGGAGATCTTCGAGCCCCTTGCAGTGCCTGCTGGGGCTCCAAGATAGCTGGGGAGGGACTTTGGAAAAGGGTCTGGACTCGCAGGACAAGGGGGAATAGCTTCAAACTGCCAGAGGGCTGGGATAGATGGGATATTGGAAAGGAATTCTTCCTTGGGTGGGTGCTGAGGCACATGTTGCTCAAAGAGGCTGTGTAGGAGCCCCATGGCAGGAAGCGTCCAGGGCCAGGCTGGAGCGGACATGGAGCAACCTGGACTAGTGGAAAAGTGTCCCTGCCCGTGTCAGGATGTGGGAAGAAGATAATTTGTCTCTAAGGTCGCTTCCAGTCCAAACCATTCTGGGATTCTAGGATTCATGGAAGGCCCTTTTCCAAGTGAAGTGTTGTATCTCTTGGCTCCCAGCTTGTAGTTGCCGGTTCTTCTGGAAGCAGGCGTGGCGAAGCAGCTGTGATGAGCCATGGGTTCTCAATAGGACGAGTGTGATATATTTGCAGAGAGGAAGGCTGCAGACAGATCTTCAAGGTCCAGGTAAAACAAGCAAAGGATTGAATAGAAGCCAAAGATTGGTTGTGTTAGTCAGTTTGCTGGCTGTTGAAATGGCCCCAGGTAATTTTCAACATTTCTAATTTGGATTTGTTTGAGTAAAAAATGAATGTGTTACCTCCAGCGTAGGCTCTCCAATGCATCTCCATGTGCTCCCATCTCTTTGTTGTATATCGGGTTCTATTAACTGAAGACAGAATCATAACACAGTAGTAAAACATTTAGAGGTGTAGTTAGCCAGCTTCAGGAGTTTTCAACTCAGCTGTTGACTTTTCTGGTAACTGTAGGCAAGGCAACACAATCCAGTTACTCCACTTTTCCTCTCTGAGGAAAAGATGATTTTTTTTTTTTTTTTTCTCATTTTGAAAATAGCCTTGAATGAAGAGAGTTATGCACGTGGCATGTAGGATTCATTATTTTACCTTTCTCTTCTGTTGTCTTTCACGTACTAGTCTTTTTAAAATTTTTTTGTCGCTGTTCTCCATTCAGTAGGTTTGAAAGAATTCTAATTGTTGAGATGATGGTTCTTTGAAGGCTCACTTAGCCCACCTTTTGGGTGAAGGAAAGAAGAAGACAAGGTCCTCTAGGAAGAGTAAAAAGCATACTTTCAAGAGGCATTCAGAGATGTCTGCTGATGCCACGCAATTACCGTGTAATCAGCAGAAATGTGTTGGAAAAACACCCATCAGTGACTTCACAAGAAAGCCACACTCAAGACAGGTAAAGAACAGAAGCATAAAACCCCAAAGGTATGAAATGGACAGATTTTCATTGGGAATGAGCA
Organism: Sturnus vulgaris; assembly: GCF_052056855.1. NCBI lineage: Eukaryota > Metazoa > Chordata > Aves > Passeriformes > Sturnidae > Sturnus > Sturnus vulgaris. The sequence goes on along the minus strand of NW_028276623.1, from coordinate 62,590 downwards.
ACTCCTGAATTCTTGGTTCTAGAACTAGGGGCTTGTAATAAATAGACTGTCTCCTTGCCAAACGTAAACTTGGTGTCATGAACTGCTCACTGCCCGTTGAAGTGCAGGGCTAGTAGACTAATATTTGCCATGGCAGGCATATTGTATGGCTTTCCTGTTAAAAAGAAATTGGTTTTGCTCATAGCAATCTAGATATGTACCCAGTCTGACACCTATTTTTTAGGCTATATTTCCAAGTAAATGGCTTCCATGATGATGCAGTAAGTTTATGTCATGAACAGGAATGAAGTGATTGCATGCATCCTTTTTTACCCTAAGCCAGCTGCTGAGTAATGAGACAGAGACTCTCACTGACGCCAAGGAGTGCCCGTGCTTTTGGGAAAAGCACTGGGCAGATAAAGCCTATTTCCACATTTCTTGCTAGCGTCTCCTTCAAAGTTCATGGGTTTGTGCATCTTTTAGAGCTGTTCTAGATGTTCTTTGTAGTTTACATGTACTAAATGTAGCAGGTATTGCTTTCATGCCGTCCTACTAGATTTGAAGTTGGGATCTACTCAGGCTTCAATGTCTCAGAAGAAGCAACGTCGATTCTTTGAATTCTACTATTGAACGTGAGAATGCTACTTATGTAGTTAATGAATTAATTAAATCGAATTCACTTGAATGGAAAAATTGTCTTGTTCATGTAGATTTTTAACTTGGGAAATTGATATTTGAGTTCTACTTTTCATTGTTGTTGCTTTTCTGTATTCTTTGATTGCACAGATAGCAGATGTACTGACCAAGTATTGTGTGAAACTGGAGGAAATGTCCTTCCTCTTGGCAGCTGATGTTCACAAGCTCATTAACGCTAAGGCCATGGTAAATGTTTTACCTGGGGCAAGATAGCAGTCTGAATATTCCTAGAATGTCTTTCTTTCCCCAGATGAAATTCATTTTTTCTGCCTATCAATCACTGAAATATAGAAGAAATTTCTACTTGACGGGGTATTGGTTATCATTTGTGTTCTTTTCTCCCCTCATTTTCTGTAGAAGAGACAATTTTTGGTTTGTTTTTGCATGTTGTATGCTGCTTCTACTTCTGGTTTTGTTTTTTAATACACAGAATATAAACGGAGCACTGCTGGATAATGAGAGGGCAACTGCCAAGCTACTCTTGAATCGAATGAAATCAGAGCTTGAGAAAGAAAAATGGCATCAACTGAAATGGCAAGGGACTGGAAGCTCATGCAAAAGAAGTGTGGAGTTCAGAGTTTCAGGTCAGAAATTTGGCAGTCTTCTTTTGGACAATGAGCAACACCAAGAGGCTAGTGTTCACTTTTGGTTTCTGTTAAAGTAATACTTGATCATTTTTTCTTTCTACGTGATACCACGTATGATATCACATATATCATGTGATTCCATTCTACATATCTACTTTCCATCCTGCAGAGAATTTATGGCAAGTGAAGAAATACAGAATCCCCCAACTGTGAATATGGAAATGGAAAAGTTGATAAAGGAGCAGATGGTACTCAGTGAAGAGAGACTGAAGGTTTTGCAATATATCGGGTATGGCAAAAGAGGGTATAGCATAAAGGAAAACAATTGTTGCTGGAGTTAATGAAGGACTTGGCTACAAAATGCGCTTTGCTTCCTGTCAATGTGTGATTGCTAAATGCAGCAGTAAGGCAGGGTCTACATCTATTTCTGTACAGCTCTTTTGAATGGAAAAAATGCATTCTTGATTTTCAGTGCCCCAGCTACACTTAATAGGTGGCGATCAGGCTCTAAAAATGGAGGAATGCAGAAGTAAATCTCGAAACATAGCAGAAATGGGCAAAGAGGGGTGGAGAGCTAGAACTTGGTGTTTTTGTCAAGGCATTTTTTTCTCCATGGCGTGGGATTTTATTTGCGGAATAAATGAAGAGAGGAGTCTGGATAGAAATCTAACGTTGCTACGTTTGAATATCCATCCTGAACACAAGACACATTGGTGTGGGTGCAATGCATTACGATCTTTACAGGGAGGTTTTTTACGGTGGATGTAGGAACCAGGTAGATGACAGTTAGTTCCTTATCGGGCAGTAAACAGTTGGCCTTGAACAACAACAATCTCAGGTTTATTTTCATTGCCAAGATGGCTGTAAATAAAAGAACGCCCAGTAGTATGGATATTCGGATTCATAATTTTATATTTGAAGTACTGACTGGTTTGTATTTTAGGATACCTGACTCTTGTTTCCTGCTTTGATAGCACCCTGTTGCCTCCAACACGTGCCAAATCTGATGGAAACGAATGGTGCAGAACTCTGGAGAATTGAAACAAAAGTCTAGGTAGGTCGGGAAATCCTAAGAACAGTCTGGAATTCAAGCAATATTTTCTTTTCTCCTGGGCAACGATGAGGCAGACGGTTGCTTTGAGAGTGCATGTTTGCTCTATTCTTTGTTCCGTGTGTTGCCACATACCTTCTCAGTTGCTTGGAGGTGGCAGTAAGAGCCAAAGAAGCTGCCTGTGGCATGGCTTTCCTTTGGCCAGTACAAACACCTGTGCATGGGGAGATCTAGCAGGAACTGGCTCGGTTAGAATGAATCTGGGGGAAATCAAATGTTAATTTTGACGTGGATCCCTTCTCAGTCATACAAAAATACTCCTTTTTAACTCCTGGAGAAGAAGAGGGGAAGTATGAGAAGAAGAGGGGAAGTATTGGAGATACTTCCTTTCTCTGTGTCCTTGCAGCATGCCTTCCCGCTCTGTGTCTGCCTTCTCTTGCTCCAGAGCACATCCAGTTGGGATGTTTGTAGCCTGTATGGTAGCAAAGAAGTTGGTAGCGATTGTTAAGTACCTTGCTACTTTGAAGCGTAATGATAAACAGCTGTGTATGAAAATGTCTTGATTTCTTTGGCTGGTAATGTCTGGTGTCTGTAGGCACTGCTGGCATCTGTTCCGTGTGCTGAGATTCAGCACATGGCCTCTGTCATGTTTCCATGTCACACTGCACTGTGAAAGATGGGAATTTTGACTGTGGTCTGTTCCGTATCATTCAGACAGCCCTAATGTGGAGTGCGTGGAGAAAATGAGCATCCAGTATGAGCTGGTCGAGGGCAAATGTCAGGAGAAAGGGCAGATGTGCAAGTTGAGTGCCACAGCTTTTGGCTGTGATAGCCGTGGTCCAATGTGTCATTAAGAGTAAAGTGCGTCTGAGGATGCACCAGACAGTGAGATAACAAGTGGAATTCCTTTTTAACCTCCTCCTTACTCTGTTCAAAAAGTAAGCCATCCGTTTGGTTTCACAGTAGTAGTCGGTATTTGTGCTTGAAATGTGGAAAAGCCGTAACAAATGCCAGTAATGAAGGGAGTGCTGTCCTACATGAATGTGGAAGATGCAAGGAGCCTCAGCCCTTGTGCTAAATCTGTCTTATCTTGGGAAAGAAATTCCACCTCTGCCTCAATTTCTCCCTTTGTGTCCAACCAGATGGTATTGTTTAGTAATCTAATATGGCATGTGGGAGGCTGAATCTATCTCTGTCCATCACAAGAAAAGAAACACTACGTTTAGCCAGGCTCTCTGAAAGCCACACAGTATTTCTTCTGTGCATGTCAATAATTTGTTCTTCTTTTCCTTCAGATGACCCTGTTGGATGTGAACATTTGCACAGCAGAAGATGCTGAAGTTGTGCACTCCAACATGCTTCAGATGACTGAGAAACGAAAATGTAGGTTTGAAGAAGAAGTGGAGCACGTGGATGTACGTTTCTTTTATTTGATGACATATATCTTCATCACTCCTTGGGATTAGTCTGTTCTTCCTGTGCTCCCACCTGCAATGCCTTCTGCGTGGTAGGCTATTGATGTCACCTTAGAAAGAGGTCCATAGTGTGACAAAACACTCCAGAGAAACAGTTTGGTGTGGAAGAGTTTCATGTGGAAGTGTTCATAATTCTTGTGTTTATTATTTGTAATAGAAATAGATTGTATTTTTATGATCATTTCTATCTGAAATACATAGGATAGCGATGAATGACGTATGGCCCAGTCTGCTTAAGATCAGACTTCAGGAAGAGCTGGAAATGATCTCCCAAATGTCTTCCAATCTTTTCTATACATAAAAAAAGTCGGGCAGTTGTTTCTAAAGGGATAAATTATAGAATGTGATTTGGTGCTTTATGGTGCCAGAATAAACAGAAGTTTTGAGAATCCGCATTCTTACCAGTTTACTTGGAGACTGATTTTTTTTTACTCTCCAGATAGAAGACGCCATGTTGGATACCAGTCGTAAAATTCCAGGCAGCCTTTTATCATGTTACATATCCTCTTACTCATTCATTTCACCTTCCAGCAGTTTAGAAAGAACTTGTTCACTTGAATGTTTTTCTTTGGAGTGATTTGAAGGAGACGGCTAAATGGCCATAATCCAGGTAGAAACATAAAAACAAGGGTGTGCTATAAAGACAGGACTTCTTAATGCAAAGAGCCCTCTGAAATTCAAAATACCTGCTATAAAATTAAAAATGTAATCTTTGACTTTTAGATGGGAATTTCTCCTCTTCAGTTTCATTCTGTCAGGTGCATTTTTGCTAACTGCTTGATTCACGCTGAATGGACAGTCCTGTCTTATTGTTGGTATGGCAACAGCGATAGAGATCACTGCTGCTTTCTGTAGAAAGTGGCTGCAAGTTGCTATGACGAGATCTTGTGCAGGTCTAGAGTCTGATTGGATGTGAGGTTCTCATTGTTTCAGAACACCAACTTGGGGTGGCAGTGTCAGAGGTGTTCATTATCTAGGAAGATTTTCATAGGCGATGAGTTTTGCTGAGGTAGCTTTCTCTTCTGGGTGTAGAAGATATGTGCATAATTAACTTCCTTGAATCCTAAAGAGCTGGGGAGATTTTAGTATCTACGAAACCATTTTTACTAGCTTTTTTATGTGGCCTTAGATGATGAAAGTGATCTGGATACAATCTTAGAAAAAAGGCAAACGGTGAGCTGTGAGGAAGAGCTGAAGGAGTATTTGGAGAACACCCTTTCTTCTTGAGATCAACTTAGAACAAGGTATGAATTTGGTATGTTTTGTAAACTTAAAAGGTAGAGCATCTTTGAACATTGGTTGTACTACTTAGGCCTTGTTTTAATGCTGTTGTGTGAAGGTATGGAAAAAGAGTGCTTTTCACTTCATGTAAGAATATAGAATAATGTCCCTACTGAACAAGGTTAAGGCAAATAATGCCCACGGTTTAGGAATGGGACAAAGGAAGACTGCTATCATTCAAAAACCATAGCACATCAGTATTACTGTGCATACCGTCACATCCATGCCTTATTCAGAAGGTAAAAGTAGTAGTGCAGATTCTTGGATCACCGGAATCAGAAGTTGGTCTGCACCATCATCTCTTCACTCATAGATTTGATCTCATTCAAAGTTCTAGGAACTCAGACGTTTAAGACAGCCAAGCACCGGCAACTTTAAAAACCATCTAAAAATGGGTACAATACCGCTCTCCTTCCTGAAGATCTTAGCAGCAGCTCTGAAGCCGTAGAGGAAGCAGCACTGTTCACACACCCAGGAGGTCTTTCCTACCTGCTCGATCAGAGGCACATTAGAAGAGCAGTGTGGACCTGAGGGGCAGATGCACATACCTTCACACACCTCGCAGTGGGACTGTGGTTAGAGCTGGAGGTTTGATACTCTTCCTAATAATTTGAGCCGTTAAAACAAAGCCAGAGGTAACAGACCAAGTGAAAATACAATGCCAGGTTGCGGAAAGAGAATGTTACCTATCTGAACTCGTACAAAAATTCCCCATCATTCTCTTTGTTTAGGAGACCAAGCCAATGTCCGTGTAAATGAAAACAAGTGTGAATATTGATTTTTCTTGAATCAAGACTCAGCTTTATGTCCAAGTCAAAGGCAAATAAACCAGAAAGGCTCCGCTGAGCACAGTGCAGAACTAACATGGAAGACAGTCATTTGACCTCTTATGTAAGCAGTGTTGGTGTGGTTCCCCATCCAAAAGGAAGGATGTCAAATGCTTCTTTGGAAATATTTTAACTTCTCTGCGTTTCTTTCTTTGTAATGAACTAATCTCTAACAAGCCAGGACGTGATTGTGTTCAGTAGAAACAGATCAATGGCAACATTTAGCCTAAAGGTTTTATGAGATTGATCAGGAAGTTCGATTTAGATTTAAAGGCACTGTAGTCATATTTAATTTTATTTCTCTCCGCACTTGAGTCTCTTAAACAGGGACCTTCAATTGGACAGGAACGGGACACTGAAGCAAATTGTAATGGATGACGTAATGGCTTACCCAGAAGCATTTTGTGGGAATTGATTTCTTCTAGGTATCCATCAGCCAGCATTTTAGTGTGAAGGGAATCTTCAAACAGGTAAAACAAAAATTCCCGTTGGTTTCAAACCTGACTGCTATATTAATTTTTCACTTTGGAGAAAATTTTCATGACCTTTAAAATTCAGACTGTATCAAGTATTGTTTCAGCCATTGAAGAAAGTGCTTTTGATGGAGATAGGAGAGGGAAACCAAAACATTTCTCAGAGCCACACTTTGAGCTCTGTCCTTGTTACAAACGGCACTTGAGCAAATGCATTTGCCTTTGGAACAGAAAACGACAAGGTAACAGGCTTATCATTACGGATTTGAGTGTTCCAGGTTCTTTAGGTAGTAAGTGATCTATTCAAGATGATCTCTTCCTGAAATAGATCCATTTTGAGAAGGGATATGGATTTCTTAGAAGAAGGCAAATCCCTATGTTAAAACGGTGTGGTGGGTGTTTTTTGTTGTTGTTGTTTTGCTTTTAGAACTTGCAAGGCACAATCGACTTCATAGCTGGAGATGCAGATAAGACCACGACATTCCAAACAGGTGTTTCTTTTTGGTTGTTTTTCAATCTGTCTATCTTTGGATTGTAACCAGTAGAACTGTGCTTGAACTGGAAAGAAGTAGCGGAGGTTTCAGAAGTGGAGCATGCGGTGGAACAGTAAGCTGAGAGCATTGTGCAAGGAGAGGAAAGAGGGGAAAATGGTAAGAGTTTCCTGAGTCGGAAGGGACCCCTAGGGATCGTCAAAGTCCAACTCCTGGCCCTGCACAGACACTCCAACAGTCCCACCCTCTGCATCCCTGAGAGCATTGGCCAAACGCTCCTGGATCTCTGGCAGCCTTGGGGCTGTGCCCATTGCCTGGAGAACCTATTCAGTGCCCGACCAGCCTCTGAGGAAAAAAACCTTTCCCTGATAGCCAGCCTAATCGTCCCCTGACACAGCTCCTGGCATTCCCTTGGCTCCTGTCCCTGGTCGCAGAGAGCAGAGAGCAAAGCTGTCCCTGTGCTGCCCTTGGGAGGAGCTGAGAGGTCCCAAGTGAGGTGTGAGCTCAGTGTCCTCTCTGCAGCTGAACCAAATGCCCTGAGCCACTCTTTGTATGGCTTTCCCTCCAGCCTCTTCGCTATCCCTGTGTCCCTCCTTTGGACATTTCTCCAATAGCCTGAGGTCTTTCTGACGCTGTGGCATCCAAAATTGCCCCCAGGGCTTGAAGAGAGCGCAGTCCCAGCCCAGAGCAGAGCGGGACAATCGCCTCTCTCGAGCGAGCGGTGCCAGAAGATAGGGACAGTTGTCAAAAAATCAGCTGGAGAAAGAAATCTAACAGAGAAACGGGTGATCTTGGCACAGGAAATGGAAGAAGCAGAGGAAGAAGAAGATGAGGAGAGGATTCCTTGTAAAAGTGAAGAAAATGAGCATGCAGAACAGGGACTAAGCATTATGCAGGTAAGTGAGCAAGAGAATAAGTTTGAAAGTGAAGGCAGTTTTGTCCAAAAGAAGGAGGAATAGGAAGTCTTTTTGCTGAGAATGAATAGAAAGTTTTTTTGCATTTAGTTTGTATACGAAGCGCACAGGGCTCTAGATCCTTTTGTGGGAAAATGGAGTGTGTAAAGTTGCCAATCATTTTGGAGCGAATTTGGAGGGTTTTGGGGTCCCAGGTGAATTTTGGGTTGAATTCTGGGGATTTGGGAGTGCCCAGGTGAATTGGGGGGGGCGGGGCGGGGCGGGGATTTGGGGAGATCCAGGTGAGTTTTGAGGGGTCCCAGGTTGATTTTGGGGGAGAATTTGTGGAATTTTGGGGGATCCCGGGTAGCGAGGTTTGGGGTGAATTTGTGGAATGTGGGGAGTCCCAGTTGAATTTTAGGGGGAATTTGTGGAATTCTAGGGATCTCAGGGGAATTTTGGGGTGAATTTGGTGAATTTTAGGGTATACGTGTGAATTTTAGGGTTCTCAGGTGAGTTTTGGGAATGCCAGACGTATTTTGGGGTGAATTCTGTCGATTTTGGGGTATCCAGGTGAGCATTTGGAAGTCGTGGGAGAATTTTGGGATGAATTTGGGGGGATGCAGGTGGATTTTCCGGGGAATTTTGGTGATTTTTGGGAGTCCCAGATGGGTCTGGGAGTGAATTTGGTGGATTTGGGGGTATCTGGGAGGGTTTTGAGGGGGATTGGAGACATTTTGGAGTGAATTTGGGAGGTGTTGGGGGGACTGGGTCTTGGGGGTGATTTGAGGGGTTTTGGGGGTTGCAGGTGGGATTTTGGGGTGAAGCCCTGGGATTTGGGGGTCCCCCGTGAATTTTGGGGTGAATTTGTGGGCTTTTGGGAGTTGCCAGGTGAGTGCTGAGCGTCCCAGGGGGGACTTCGGGGTGAATTTTGGGGATTTGGGGTTTCCCAGGTGAATTTCTGAGGTGGAAAGGTTCAAAAAGGGTTTTTTTTGAAAACAAGTTAAAGCCAGAAGGTTATTGAAAATTAATAGATGTGATGCAAGTAGGTAATATGCAGACAATACACAGCGAGACAAATCATGGGAAAAATACAGTGGTAACACATGAGTGTGTGAGGATGGGATCAGTATAGCTAAGGCTCAGTTGAAGCTGAATTTGGAAAAGCATGCCAAAACTAAGAATAATAAAGGCACCTACGGGTATTTCAGTGGGAAAAGGAAGATGAAAAGAAACCTATCACACCTCCCCTATTCCCCCCCACCCCCCCCACCCCCATAAGCCAGACAGGACTAGTGACAACAGACAAGGAGAAGGCTGAGGTACTCAACAAGTGTTGGTCTCAATTTTTACTGCCAGTCACTATTTCCACATCTCTCAGGTTATTGGACTGGTGGACTTGATTCTAACCCATAGTATCAGGTCAGCTTTCAGACCACTTGAGGAACCTGAGCATGCAAGACCATGGGACCCACCCAGAGGCATGTCAGGGCCCTGAGAGAACTGGCAGCTGTAGTTGCTAAGGTGCTTTCTCCATCATATTTGAGAAATCAAGGTAACCAGCTGAAGTCTCCAGACACTGTGTTGTATTGACTCCAGTCCTCTTGGTCTTTTTTGTAAATCTTAGAGCTCTGAGTCAATTTCTGCAGAGGATTCTCAATGCAGTTTCAAAAATGGAATCTTTGTTACTGGTCCTCATGTTGATCTTGGATATTTCCATTTTCTGCACTCCTTTATTTTCGAAACATTTGTAATGACTGAAAAGAAAGCTGAGACGAGGCATTATGCTCTTTCCAGTGATAGAAATGGACCAGTATTCTTTTCAGACAAATATAATTTTTGCTGTGTCTAAGCACATGTGCATACCTGTGTTTGATTTATGTGTCCAGGTTTTGGCAATGGGGCAGCCACAGGGCCGTCCTGAGACAATGGCCCAGGTGCTGCCCTGTCCCGCTTTCTTCCAACTGGCTCCACTTCAGGATGTCCTCCCTGCTGAGAGAAGAGGCTGGGACAGCACCTTTAGAAATGTGACTTTCTGGGGTTTTTTTTGTTTTGTTTTGTTTTGTTATTTTTAAAGTTACTAAAAACCTTCACCCTGATTTTTTGTGTTGGGTTTGGGGTTTTTTTTCAGTTTTGGGTGGGTTTTTTGGTGGGCTTTTTTGGGGGCTTTTTTTGTCTCTTTGGGGATTATTGGTTGGGGGGTTCTGTGTGTTTGTTTGGTCTGCTTTTTTTGTTTGTTTGTTTGTTTGTTTGTTTGTTTATTACGGTTTTGTAGAGTTTTTTAAGCAAATTGATTGGAAAACTGAATAGTCCTCCACTATAGTCTCCTGGATTCACCTGAGACTCTTCCTAGGCATCTCCCTGATCCTTTTTGCAATGAGTCTCACATCATTCTCCTGAAGAAACTGTCTGCTTATGGTTTGCATGGGTGGGCTGTTTGCTGGGTGACAAACTGGGTGATGGCCAGGCCCACAGAGTGGTGGGAAATAGAGTTCATCCAGCTGGTCCCCAAGGCTCAGTCTTGGGCCCAGTCCTGTTTAATATCTTGCTCAGTGTTCTGGACAAGGGCATAGAGTACACGCCCAGGAAGTTCACAGATGATGCAAAATTGGCTGGTAGTGTTTTTTTCTTCTGGAGGACAGCAGGCTCTGCTTCTTCTTCCTCCTGTTCTGAGGTCGCTGCTCCCTCTTCATCCCTCATTAAGTGTGCTGATTTTGTCACTTGGATGAGAAAACAAACAATTTTAGCAACAATACTAGTGGCAGGGTACAAGAAAGGAAGAGTTCACACGAATCCCCCCCCCCCCCCCCCCCGCCCAACAACAGAAAATACCTGATGGCTCCTCTGCCCAGCTTACTGACTACACCGGAACCCATTGTCCCCCAAAGATACTCCCTTCTCCCTTCCCCCAGCCATGATGTGAGATGGAATAGAATAACTAAGATTAAGATTCTCCCTATGGAACTCCATCATACTTCGATTCTGGGAAAAAAAAGTTCTTGAAGTTCTATCATTTCAGATCATTTGAATTTGAATTTGCATACTAAAAAGTCTAGCCAGAAACTCATGACAATATTAATAGCCCATTCTAGAATGTCCGAGATGATAGACACTTCTTTCAAGAGAATGTGATACCTCACGTGACTTCTCCAGAATTTAAATGAACAGCGGGAGTAGTCTACAAGATTCTTGCTGCCATCTGGATTTCCTGGTATTTGGCTGGTCTATGTAAACCAACCAGCTATTCAGCAGAGGGAATATTAGTGTGATACTTGATGGTATGTGAGATGGAACACAGTAATTTATGGCTTTTTGCATAGTGATGAAGCTGTAAAGAAAGCTCCGTAATGCTCAGACAAGGAGGCTGCTGGACTTCAAGCAGCAAAGGCCCAAAACGAACCAGTGAAAAGGTGTCATTGAAAAAAAAAAAAAAAGCCAGGTGGGGAGCAAAGTGATACTTAAGGGCAGTTTACTGAAAGAGGGAATCTAGTGAAAAAAAAAGTCCAAGAGTGAAGGAATAACAGAGAAAATGAAACTAAGGAAGGAAATCAATCTCAGCTAATCATTTCAGAAGCTAACAAGTTGTCATTGCAATGATGCATAAAGTGAGAAAAAATAAATATGTCTGCGCCAAAATCTGAAATATGAACTTTACTGCATTCTGTCTTCCACGGAATCATACAACAGTCTGTGATTAAAGATCATGTAGTCCAACTTCCTTGCCAGGTAGATCTTACAGTAGATCAAATTGCTCAAGACTAGCCAAACTGATAAGGAGCACTCTCAATGATGGGGCATCCACAACTTCTCTGGAACACCCGTTTGAGTGTCTCACCAGCTTCATTGTAGAAAAGTTTTTCCTTTTAGCCAATCTAAACCTAGTCTCAGTTTGAAAGCATGGCCCCTTATCCTGTCTCTGCAAACTTTCCTAAAAAGTCTTTCTCCATTTGTCTTATACCCTCTTTACATATTCAAAGGCCACAATACTGTCTCTCCAGAAACCTCTCTTCTCCAGGCTAAAAGATCCTACTTTTCACAAGAACCAGGTCATAAACTGAGATGGAAGACATCTCAGGAGATCAGATCATCCAACAGCTCAGCGTAAGAATAGCTCTGAAGTCAGATCAACTAGCTTAGGGCTGTGTCTGTTTGAATTTTGAAAATTAGCAGGACTTGAAATGCTTCAAGGAAGAGAACTCTGGGTGGCTCCAGAAACAGCCTGAGAAACTCGAGCAAACTCGAAACCTCAGAAACTACCACTGCTTTCTCTCCCTCAGCCCAAGCAGTCCCAAAGAAGAAGCGTTCCCAGCAGGCTGGGATAGCACACATATACACTACATATACGTGACAGGCATCGCCAGCAGCCACATCCTGCTCCTTTCTGTGGCTGGCAAGAGTGAGACTGGATGTTTACATGTGGGCAACCTGGGTCCCTCCAGCAGCTCACACACTCAGCCTGCCCAGTGACCCCACTGAATTCCAGTATTAGCAGTGTGCCAAGGCCACAGCACTATTCTGCTTGCTGGCACAGACCATCACACGCCTCCTAAATCAGTCAGGACTCCCCTGGTCCCACAGCCAGCACCCCACTTGCCCTCCGCCAGGCCACTGCCATTGTTCACCAACTTCTCCACTTTGATCTTTGCTGGTGCTCTCAACACTGGCACACCCAGATGTTCTGCAGCTGTTGTCTCCTGGTGGAAAGGACTTGTAAAGCCATGTTTCCTAACAGGACTTCCACAACCTTTCAAAGCAACCTTTACTGGGGTATGAACAATCTCATTCAAATGTCAACATTTCTTTTCCCGTATGTGAAATCAGAATTTCCTTCTTCCGGGCATGCCCAAAACAAGGCACAAACTACATTGTGCCTTCTGTTTCACATGCTGACTCGTTTGTAAACAATGCTAGGAGAATACCTGTTTTGATCCAAGCTAATCTCTGGCCCTTATAGTGCTTTCGGTAGTTAGTTTTGCTTTGTTATTTACTTGATGTCCCATTGAATTGTTGAATCATAAACAGACTACCTGTCTGTATAGCAGCATAGCAGTGATGAATAAATGGAAGAGAAGGAGCAAGGTGATTGTTTGCTAGACTCTTCCTAGAAACTGAGAAATCTGTTACTTAATGCTGACCACAGCAGATGGAGGAAGCATCCTACATGATGTCAAAGCAATGAAGCTGTAATCACTTTTATGATTACAGTCAAGGCACTGCTTTTGCCACCATAAGTGGAGTGCAGGGAATCTTAAAAGACGACACTCTAACTGTTGTCCATGCTCACTGAGAAAATAATGCTTTTACAGCAGAGCAGGTCTCACCGCAGCTAAATCATGGCTTCAACTGTACACCGCCTTCAAAAAGCCCACAAAAACACAAATGAAAGGATTTGGAACCCAAGGGAATCTCGGATTGTGACATCAGCTCACTCTGGATTCTTTCCAAATTCTCAATTCCATTTTCTTCCGAGCCAATTTTCCCATCTAACTTGAGATGTAATTTATGGATTTCCAACACATCTAGTTACCTTAGAATTAGATGGCCACTAGCCAAAAAGACAGAAACAAGCAGTTAAGTGAAGACTGAAACCATGGGTGTTTAGAACAGCAAAACTTGGGCGAAACTATTCTTAAGAAAACCAAAACTTTTAGGACTTACCCATGTATTTTTGGAGGTGGAAAAAGTTTTACATCGAAAAGTCCCTAGGGAACTCTTTTCAGTGCCTGGAGAGCCGCTGTCGCTCGCCTTTCAAGGACCTATTCGTCACAGCAGAGGCAGCAGAGCACAAGATGGCCGACGAGAAGGGGCAGTGTAGAACTCTCTGTCTGTCTGTGTCTCTACTCAGTGTAGAACGTCTCTATCCTGGCACATTTTCGAGTGCGATACTTCCCTCCGGGTCTTCGGTCCTTGCGAAGCTCTATGTACTGTGAGCGCTGCTACTTGCAGCTGAGAAAGACCGTGGAGCTAGCGGCGAATTCGGAGAGCGCTGAGCACGTAGTCAAGAAGCGAGACGTGTCCCTGCAACGCGGTGCTAATAGCAGCTTCCTCGCGGCGGGGGGGAGCTCCGGCCACAAGGCATTCTCGTCCTGGCAACGGATCTCTGTGAAGGGGGTAGGCGAAAAGCTTTCGTTTTCCATTCGAACTGCGAGAGAGGCAGACTGTTGCACGGAGCTCTGAGAACAAAGGTGCACGCCCTAGGCGGGCTTGGGCAGAAGCAGCGTTCTCTAGCTCTTGGCTGCCGGCGCACTTGTGGTTGTGTGGCGCCCCTGCAGCGGCTTCTGGCCGCCGGCAAGTGAAAGCAGCGCCAGGCGTGGGCGAGGGCGGTGAACGAAGCAGCACTCGTCCCGTGCTTGTGTGCACCACGTTACAGGCTACTAGGAGAGGAAGGTGGTTGACTCTCGCTTGCCCTCCCAAGTGCCCTTAGCAGTCGGAAGGAGCAAGCTGAAGCACTGCTGCTTGTGCTGCTCCTTGGTTCCCTTGCAGCCCGCTGTGAAAGCATTGGCGGTCGCTTCTAGGCGCCGAGTTGCACACAGCACCACGGTAAGTGCCGCGGAGAAGGGAAATCCAGAGTGCAGCGAGGAGCTGGACGTGGCTAACGCGCAGTAAGGAGAAGGTGAACCTAGGCACTGCCTCTTCAATCTGGCCGCCTCTGCTCTGGTAACAACTTTCGCAAGTCGGCAGAGGGAGCTGCGAGTATGTAGAACGGAGGGCAGCGAGACGCCGTGTGTTATGCGCCCTTTCAGGGCTGCTGCCAGGGGGCTAGTTTAAGTACGCTTTTTTCTTCCTCGCGTCCTTCTCGCTTCGCTCTAGCTGCATGGAGTACAGTACAGCGAAGGAGTGAGGAGGGGCAGTGCCGCAGCTTTGGCCCTGGCGTGCAACGGCTGTGTGCTGCTTTTCCAAGCAGAAAAACCACTGAGAAGTGAAAGCGATAGTGAAGGAGCTCTTTGACTGCTCGTGTGCTCTTCGCTGCACTGCGCCGCTGGCAAGCGGCTTCGTTCTTCGCCTTCTGCCGTCCGGCGAGAGCTGAACTCCAGCGGTCAGTTGCAGCTCTGCCCAACAGCGTGTTCTCAGTTCTGCGGGCAAGCACGCCCTCTTGCCTTGGCCCCGAGAGCAAAGTCCCGAGCGAGCACTCGACTCAGTGCAATGCACCCAGAAAGACGCTCTCGCTCGCCTTTCAAGGAGCGATTCCTAACAGCAGAAGCAGCAGAGGCACAAACTGGACGACGAGAGGGGACAACGTAGAACACGTCTCTGTCCTGGCACATTTTCGTGCGCGATACTTCCCTCCGGGTCTTCGGGCCTTGCGAAGCTCTGTGTACTGCGAGCGCTGCTACTCGCAGCTGAGAAGGACCGTGGAGCTAGCGGCGAATTCGGAGAGCTCTTCGCTGCACTGCGCCGCTCGCAAGCGGCTTCGTTCTTCGCCTTCTGCCGTCCGGCGAGAGCTGAACTCCAGCGGTCAGTTGCAGCTCTGCCCAACAGCGTGTTCTCGGCTCTGCGGGCAAGCACGCCCTCTTGCCTTGGCCCCGAGAGCAAAGTCCCGAGCGAGCACTCGACTCAGTGCAATGCACCCGGAAGGACGCTCTCGCTCGCCTTTCAAGGAGCGATTCCTAACAGCAGAAGCAGCAGAGGCACAAACTGCACGACGAGAGGGGACAACGTAGAACACGTCTCTGTCCTGGCACATTTGCGTGCGCGATACTTCCCTCCGGCTCTTCGGGCCTTACGAAGCTCTGTGTACTGCGAGCGCTGCTACTCGCAGCTGAGAAGGACCGTGGAGCTAGCGGCGAATTCGGAGAGCTCTTCGCTGCACTGCGCCGCTCGCAAGCGGCTTCGTTCTTCGCCTTCTGCCGTCCGGCGAGAGCTGAACTCCAGCGGTCAGTTGCAGCTCTGCCCAACAGCGTGTTCTCGGTTCTGCGGGCAAGCACGCCCTCTTGCCTTGGCCCCGAGAGCAAAGTCCCGAGCGAGCACTCGACTCAGTGCAATGCACCCGGAAGGACGCTCTCGCTCGCCTTTCAAGGAGCGATTCCTAACAGCAGAAGCAGCAGAGGCACAAACTGCACGACGAGAAGGGACAACGTAGAACACGTCTCTGTCCTGGCACATTTTCGTGCGCGATACTTCCCTCCGGCTCTTCGGGCCTTGCGAAGCTCTGTGTACTGCGAGCGCTGCTACTCGCAGCTGAGAAGGACCGTGGAGCTAGCGGCGAATTCGGAGAGCTCTTCGCTGCACTGCGCCGCTCGCAAGCGGCTTCGTTCTTCGCCTTCTGCCGTCCGGCGAGAGCTGAACTCCAGCGGTCAGTTGCAGCTCTGCCCAACAGCGTGTTCTCGGTTCTGCGGGCAAGCACGCCCTCTTGCCTTGGCCCCGAGAGCAAAGTCCCGAGCGAGCACTCGACTCAGTGCAATGCACCCGGAAGGACGCTCTCGCTCGCCTTTCAAGGAGCGATTCCTAACAGCAGAAGCAGCAGAGGCACAAACTGCACGACGAGAAGGGACAACGTAGAACACGTCTCTGTCCTGGCACATTTGCGTGCGCGATACTTCCCTCCGGCTCTTCGGGCCTTGCGAAGCTCTGTGTACTGCGAGCGCTGCTACTCGCAGCTGAGAAGGACCGTGGAGCTAGCGGCGAATTCGGAGAGCTCTTCGCTGCACTGCGCCGCTCGCAAGCGCCTTCGTTCTTCGCCTTCTGCCGTCCGGCGAGAGCTGAACTCCAGCGGTCAGTTGCAGCTCTGCCCAACAGCGTGTTCTCGGTTCTGCGGGCAAGCACGCCCTCTTGCCTTGGCCGCGAGAGCAAAGTCCCGAGCGAGCACTCGACTCAGTGCAATGCACCCGGAAGGACGCTCTCGCTCGCCTTTCAAGGAGCGATTCCTAACAGCAGAAGCAGCAGAGGCACAAACTGCACGACGAGAGGGGACAACGTAGAACACGTCTCTGTCCTGGCACATTTGCGTGCGCGATACTTCCCTCCGGCTCTTCGGGCCTTGCGAAGCTCTGTGTACTGCGAGCGCTGCTACTCGCAGCTGAGAAGGACCGTGGAGCTAGCGGCGAATTCGGAGAGCTCTTCGCTGCACTGCGCCGCTCGCAAGCGGCTTCGTTCTTCGCCTTCTGCCGTCCGGCGAGAGCTGAACTCCAGCGGTCAGTTGCAGCTCTGCCCAACAGCGTGTTCTCGGTTCTGCGGGCAAGCACGCCCTCTTGCCTTGGCCGCGAGAGCAAAGTCCCGAGCGAGCACTCGACTCAGTGCAATGCACCCGGAAGGACGCTCTCGCTCGCCTTTCAAGGAGCGATTCCTAACAGCAGAAGCAGCAGAGGCACAAACTGCACGACGAGAGGGGACAACGTAGAACACGTCTCTGTCCTGGCACATTTGCGTGCGCGATACTTCCCTCCGGCTCTTCGGGCCTTGCGAAGCTCTGTGTACTGCGAGCGCTGCTACTCGCAGCTGAGAAGGACCGTGGAGCTAGCGGCGAATTCGGAGAGCTCTTCGCTGCACTGCGCCGCTCGCAAGCGGCTTCGTTCTTCGCCTTCTGCCGTCCGGCGAGAGCTGAACTCCAGCGGTCAGTTGCAGCTCTGCCCAACAGCGTGTTCTCGGTTCTGCGGGCAAGCACGCCCTCTTGCCTTGGCCGCGAGAGCAAAGTCCCGAGCGAGCACTCGACTCAGTGCAATGCACCCGGAAGGACGCTCTCGCTCGCCTTTCAAGGAGCGATTCCTAACAGCAGAAGCAGCAGAGGCACAAACTGGACGACGAGAGGGGACACCGTAGAACACGTCTCTGTCCTGGCAC
The DNA here is from genome assembly GCF_052056855.1 of Sturnus vulgaris. Lineage (NCBI taxonomy): Eukaryota > Metazoa > Chordata > Aves > Passeriformes > Sturnidae > Sturnus > Sturnus vulgaris. Next base: position 45,060 of record NW_028276623.1, on the reverse strand, counting down.
ATTTTCGTGCGCGATACTTCCCTCCGGCTCTTCGGGCCTTGCGAAGCTCTGTGTACTGCGAGCGCTGCTACTCGCAGCTGAGAAGGACCGTGGAGCTAGCGGCGAATTCGGAGAGCTCTTCGCTGCACTGCGCCGCTCGCAAGCGGCTTCGTTCTTCGCCTTCTGCCGTCCGGCGAGAGCTGAACTCCAGCGGTCAGTTGCAGCTCTGCCCAACAGCGTGTTCTCGGTTCTGCGGGCAAGCACGCCCTCTTGCCTTGGCCCCGAGAGCAAAGTCCCGAGCGAGCTCTCGACTCAGTGCAATGCACCCGGAAGGACGCTCTCGCTCGCCTTTCAAGGAGCGATTCCTAACAGCAGAAGCAGCAGAGGCACAAACTGCACGACGAGAAGGGACAACGTAGAACACGTCTCTGTCCTGGCACATTTGCGTGCGCGATACTTCCCTCCGGCTCTTCGGGCCTTGCGAAGCTCTGTGTACTGCGAGCGCTGCTACTCGCAGCTGAGAAGGACCGTGGAGCTAGCGGCGAATTCGGAGAGCTCTTCGCTGCACTGCGCCGCTCGCAAGCGGCTTCGTTCTTCGCCTTCTGCCGTCCGGCGAGAGCTGAACTCCAGCGGTCAGTTGCAGCTCTGCCCAACAGCGTGTTCTCGGTTCTGCGGGCAAGCACGCCCTCTTGCCTTGGCCCCGAGAGCAAAGTCCCGAGCGAGCACTCGACTCAGTGCAATGCACCCGGAAGGACGCTCTCGCTCGCCTTTCAAGGAGCGATTCCTAACAGCAGAAGCAGCAGAGGCACAAACTGCACGACGAGAGGGGACAACGTAGAACACGTCTCTGTCCTGGCACATTTTCGTGCGCGATACTTCCCTCCGGCTCTTCGGGCCTTGCGAAGCTCTGTGTACTGCGAGCGCTGCTACTCGCAGCTGAGAAGGACCGTGGAGCTAGCGGCGAATTCGGAGAGCTCTTCGCTGCACTGCGCCGCTCGCAAGCGGCTTCGTTCTTCGCCTTCTGCCGTCCGGCGAGAGCTGAACTCCAGCGGTCAGTTGCAGCTCTGCCCAACAGCGTGTTCTCGGTTCTGCGGGCAAGCACGCCCTCTTGCCTTGGCCCCGAGAGCAAAGTCCCGAGCGAGCACTCGACTCAGTGCAATGCACCCGGAAGGACGCTCTCGCTCGCCTTTCAAGGAGCGATTCCTAACAGCAGAAGCAGCAGAGGCACAAACTGGACGACGAGAGGGGACACCGTAGAACACGTCTCTGTCCTGGCACATTTGCGTGCGCGATACTTCCCTCCGGCTCTTCGGGCCTTGCGAAGCTCTGTGTACTGCGAGCGCTGCTACTCGCAGCTGAGAAGGACCGTGGAGCTAGCGGCGAATTCGGAGAGCTCTTCGCTGCACTGCGCCGCTCGCAAGCGGCTTCGTTCTTCGCCTTCTGCCGTCCGGCGAGAGCTGAACTCCAGCGGTCAGTTGCAGCTCTGCCCAACAGCGTGTTCTCGGTTCTGCGGGCAAGCACGCCCTCTTGCCTTGGCCGCGAGAGCAAAGTCCCGAGCGAGCACTCGACTCAGTGCAATGCACCCGGAAGGACGCTCTCGCTCGCCTTTCAAGGAGCGATTCCTAACAGCAGAAGCAGCAGAGGCACAAACTGGACGACGAGAGGGGACACCGTAGAACACGTCTCTGTCCTGGCACATTTGCGTGCGCGATACTTCCCTCCGGCTCTTCGGGCCTTGCGAAGCTCTGTGTACTGCGAGCGCTGCTACTCGCAGCTGAGAAGGACCGTGGAGCTAGCGGCGAATTCGGAGAGCTCTTCGCTGCACTGCGCCGCTCGCAAGCGGCTTCGTTCTTCGCCTTCTGCCGTCCGGCGAGAGCTGAACTCCAGCGGTCAGTTGCAGCTCTGCCCAACAGCGTGTTCTCGGTTCTGCGGGCAAGCACGCCCTCTTGCCTTGGCCCCGAGAGCAAAGTCCCGAGCGAGCTCTCGACTCAGTGCAATGCACCCGGAAGGACGCTCTCGCTCGCCTTTCAAGGAGCGATTCCTAACAGCAGAAGCAGCAGAGGCACAAACTGCACGACGAGAAGGGACAACGTAGAACACGTCTCTGTCCTGGCACATTTGCGTGTGCGATACTTCCCTCCGGCTCTTCGGGCCTTGCGAAGCTCTGTGTACTGCGAGCGCTGCTACTCGCAGCTGAGAAGGACCGTGGAGCTAGCGGCGAATTCGGAGAGCTCTTCGCTGCACTGCGCCGCTCGCAAGCGGCTTCGTTCTTCGCCTTCTGCCGTCCGGCGAGAGCTGAACTCCAGCGGTCAGTTGCAGCTCTGCCCAACAGCGTGTTCTCGGTTCTGCGGGCAAGCACGCCCTCTTGCCTTGGCCCCGAGAGCAAAGTCCCGAGCGAGCACTCGACTCAGTGCAATGCACCCGGAAGGACGCTCTCGCTCGCCTTTCAAGGAGCGATTCCTAACAGCAGAAGCAGCAGAGGCACAAACTGCACGACGAGAAGGGACAACGTAGAACACGTCTCTGTCCTGGCACATTTGCGTGTGCGATACTTCCCTCCGGCTCTTCGGGCCTTGCGAAGCTCTGTGTACTGCGAGCGCTGCTACTCGCAGCTGAGAAGGACCGTGGAGCTAGCGGCGAATTCGGAGAGCTCTTCGCTGCACTGCGCCGCTCGCAAGCGGCTTCGTTCTTCGCCTTCTGCCGTCCGGCGAGAGCTGAACTCCAGCGGTCAGTTGCAGCTCTGCCCAACAGCGTGTTCTCGGTTCTGCGGGCAAGCACGCCCTCTTGCCTTGGCCCCGAGAGCAAAGTCCCGAGCGAGCACTCGACTCAGTGCAATGCACCCGGAAGGACGCTCTCGCTCGCCTTTCAAGGAGCGATTCCTAACAGCAGAAGCAGCAGAGGCACAAACTGCACGACGAGAGGGGACAACGTAGAACACGTCTCTGTCCTGGCACATTTTCGTGTGCGATACTTCCCTCCGGCTCTTCGGGCCTTGCGAAGCTCTGTGTACTGCGAGCGCTGCTACTCGCAGCTGAGAAGGACCGTGGAGCTAGCGGCGAATTCGGAGAGCTCTTCGCTGCACTGCGCCGCTCGCAAGCGGCTTCGTTCTTCGCCTTCTGCCGTCCGGCGAGAGCTGAACTCCAGCGGTCAGTTGCAGCTCTGCCCAACAGCGTGTTCTCAGTTCTGCGGGCAAGCACGCCCTCTTGCCTTGGCCCCGAGAGCAAAGTCCCGAGCGAGCACTCGACTCAGTGCAATGCACCCGGAAGGACGCTCTCGCTCGCCTTTCAAGGAGCGATTCCTAACAGCAGAAGCAGCAGAGGCACAAACTGCACGACGAGAGGGGACAACGTAGAACACGTCTCTGTCCTGGCACATTTGCGTGTGCGATACTTCCCTCCGGCTCTTCGGGCCTTGCGAAGCTCTGTGTACTGCGAGCGCTGCTACTCGCAGCTGAGAAGGACCGTGGAGCTAGCGGCGAATTCGGAGAGCTCTTCGCTGCACTGCGCCGCTCGCAAGCGGCTTCGTTCTTCGCCTTCTGCCGTCCGGCGAAGGCTGAACTCCAGCGGTCAGTTGCAGCTCTGCCCAACAGCGTGTTCTCGGTTCTGCGGGCAAGCACGCCCTCTTGCCTTGGCCGCGAGAGCAAAGTCCCGAGCGAGCACTCGACTCAGTGCAATGCACCCGGAAGGACGCTCTCGCTCGCCTTTCAAGGAGCGATTCCTAACAGCAGAAGCAGCAGAGGCACAAACTGCACGACGAGAGGGGACAACGTAGAACACGTCTCTGTCCTGGCACATTTTCGTGAGCGATACTTCCCTCCGGGTCTTCGGGCCTTGCGAAGCTCTGTGTACTGCGAGCGCTGCTACTCGCAGCTGAGAAGGACCGTGGAGCTAGCGGCGAATTCGGAGAGCTCTTCGCTGCACTGCGCCGCTCGCAAGCGGCTTCGTTCTTCGCCTTCTGCCGTCCGGCGAAGGCTGAACTCCAGCGGTCAGTTGCAGCTCTGCCCAACAGCGTGTTCTCGGTTCTGCGGGCAAGCACGCCCTCTTGCCTTGGCCGCGAGAGCAAAGTCCCGAGCGAGCACTCGACTCAGTGCAATGCACCCGGAAGGACGCTCTCGCTCGCCTTTCAAGGAGCGATTCCTAACAGCAGAAGCAGCAGAGGCACAAACTGCACGACGAGAGGGGACAACGTAGAACACGTCTCTGTCCTGGCACATTTTCGTGAGCGATACTTCCCTCCGGGTCTTCGGGCCTTGCGAAGCTCTGTGTACTGCGAGCGCTGCTACTCGCAGCTGAGAAGGACCGTGGAGCTAGCGGCGAATTCGGAGAGCTCTTCGCTGCACTGCGCCGCTCGCAAGCGCCTTCGTTCTTCGCCTTCTGCCGTCCGGCGAGAGCTGAACTCCAGCGGTCAGTTGCAGCTCTGCCCAACAGCGTGTTCTCGGTTCTGCGGGCAAGCACGCCCTCTTGCCTTGGCCCCGAGAGCAAAGTCCCGAGCGAGCACTCGACTCAGTGCAATGCACCCGGAAGGACGCTCTCGCTCGCCTTTCAAGGAGCGATTCCTAACAGCAGAAGCAGCAGAGGCACAAACTGCACGACGAGAGGGGACAACGTAGAACACGTCTCTGTCCTGGCACATTTGCGTGTGCGATACTTCCCTCCGGCTCTTCGGGCCTTGCGAAGCTCTGTGTACTGCGAGCGCTGCTACTCGCAGCTGAGAAGGACCGTGGAGCTAGCGGCGAATTCGGAGAGCTCTTCGCTGCACTGCGCCGCTCGCAAGCGGCTTCGTTCTTCGCCTTCTGCCGTCCGGCGAGAGCTGAACTCCAGCGGTCCGTTGCAGCTCTGCCCAACAGCGTGTTCTCGGTTCTGCGGGCAGGCACGCCCTCTTGCCTTGGCCGCGAGAGCAAAGTCCCGAGCGAGCACTCGACTCAGTGCAATGCACCCGGAAGGACGCTCTCGCTCGCCTTTCAAGGAGCGATTCCTAACAGCAGAAGCAGCAGAGGCACAAACTGCACGACGAGAGGGGACAACGTAGAACACGTCTCTGTCCTGGCACATTTGCGTGTGCGATACTTCCCTCCGGCTCTTCGGGCCTTGCGAAGCTCTGTGTACTGCGAGCGCTGCTACTCGCAGCTGAGAAGGACCGTGGAGCTAGCGGCGAATTCGGAGAGCTCTTCGCTGCACTGCGCCGCTCGCAAGCGGCTTCGTTCTTCGCCTTCTGCCGTCCGGCGAGAGCTGAACTCCAGCGGTCAGTTGCAGCTCTGCCCAACAGCGTGTTCTCGGTTCTGCGGGCAAGCACGCCCTCTTGCCTTGGCCGCGAGAGCAAAGTCCCGAGCGAGCACTCGACTCAGTGCAATGCACCCGGAAGGACGCTCTCGCTCGCCTTTCAAGGAGCGATTCCTAACAGCAGAAGCAGCGGAGGCACAAACTGCACGACGAGAGGGGACAACGTAGAACACGTCTCTGTCCTGGCACATTTGCGTGTGCGATACTTCCCTCCGGCTCTTCGGGCCTTGCGAAGCTCTGTGTACTGCGAGCGCTGCTACTCGCAGCTGAGAAGGACCGTGGAGCTAGCGGCGAATTCGGAGAGCTCTTCGCTGCACTGCGCCGCTCGCAAGCGCCTTCGTTCTTCGCCTTCTGCCGTCCGGCGAGAGCTGAACTCCAGCGGTCAGTTGCAGCTCTGCCCAACAGCGTGTTCTCGGTTCTGCGGGCAAGCACGCCCTCTTGCCTTGGCCGCGAGAGCAAAGTCCCGAGCGAGCACTCGACTCAGTGCAATGCACCCGGAAGGACGCTCTCGCTCGCCTTTCAAGGAGCGATTCCTAACAGCAGAAGCAGCAGAGGCACAAACTGCACGACGAGAAGGGACAACGTAGAACACGTCTCTGTCCTGGCACATTTGCGTGTGCGATACTTCCCTCCGGCTCTTCGGGCCTTGCGAAGCTCTGTGTACTGCGAGCGCTGCTACTCGCAGCTGAGAAGGACCGTGGAGCTAGCGGCGAATTCGGAGAGCTCTTCGCTGCACTGCGCCGCTCGCAAGCGGCTTCGTTCTTCGCCTTCTGCCGTCCGGCGAGAGCTGAACTCCAGCGGTCAGTTGCAGCTCTGCCCAACAGCGTGTTCTCAGTTCTGCGGGCAAGCACGCCCTCTTGCCTTGGCCCCGAGAGCAAAGTCCCGAGCGAGCACTCGACTCAGTGCAATGCACCCGGAAGGACGCTCTCGCTCGCCTTTCAAGGAGCGATTCCTAACAGCAGAAGCAGCAGAGGCACAAACTGCACGACGAGAGGGGACAACGTAGAACACGTCTCTGTCCTGGCACATTTTCGTGTGCGATACTTCCCTCCGGCTCTTCGGGCCTTGCGAAGCTCTGTGTACTGCGAGCGCTGCTACTCGCAGCTGAGAAGGACCGTGGAGCTAGCGGCGAATTCGGAGAGCTCTTCGCTGCACTGCGCCGCTCGCAAGCGGCTTCGTTCTTCGCCTTCTGCCGTCCGGCGAGAGCTGAACTCCAGCGGTCAGTTGCAGCTCTGCCCAACAGCGTGTTCTCAGTTCTGCGGGCAAGCACGCCCTCTTGCCTTGGCCCCGAGAGCAAAGTCCCGAGCGAGCACTCGACTCAGTGCAATGCACCCGGAAGGACGCTCTCGCTCGCCTTTCAAGGAGCGATTCCTAACAGCAGAAGCAGCAGAGGCACAAACTGCACGACGAGAGGGGACAACGTAGAACACGTCTCTGTCCTGGCACATTTGCGTGTGCGATACTTCCCTCCGGCTCTTCGGGCCTTGCGAAGCTCTGTGTACTGCGAGCGCTGCTACTCGCAGCTGAGAAGGACCGTGGAGCTAGCGGCGAATTCGGAGAGCTCTTCGCTGCACTGCGCCGCTCGCAAGCGGCTTCGTTCTTCGCCTTCTGCCGTCCGGCGAAGGCTGAACTCCAGCGGTCAGTTGCAGCTCTGCCCAACAGCGTGTTCTCGGTTCTGCGGGCAAGCACGCCCTCTTGCCTTGGCCGCGAGAGCAAAGTCCCGAGCGAGCACTCGACTCAGTGCAATGCACCCGGAAGGACGCTCTCGCTCGCCTTTCAAGGAGCGATTCCTAACAGCAGAAGCAGCAGAGGCACAAACTGCACGACGAGAGGGGACAACGTAGAACACGTCTCTGTCCTGGCACATTTTCGTGAGCGATACTTCCCTCCGGGTCTTCGGGCCTTGCGAAGCTCTGTGTACTGCGAGCGCTGCTACTCGCAGCTGAGAAGGACCGTGGAGCTAGCGGCGAATTCGGAGAGCTCTTCGCTGCACTGCGCCGCTCGCAAGCGGCTTCGTTCTTCGCCTTCTGCCGTCCGGCGAAGGCTGAACTCCAGCGGTCAGTTGCAGCTCTGCCCAACAGCGTGTTCTCGGTTCTGCGGGCAAGCACGCCCTCTTGCCTTGGCCGCGAGAGCAAAGTCCCGAGCGAGCACTCGACTCAGTGCAATGCACCCGGAAGGACGCTCTCGCTCGCCTTTCAAGGAGCGATTCCTAACAGCAGAAGCAGCAGAGGCACAAACTGCACGACGAGAGGGGACAACGTAGAACACGTCTCTGTCCTGGCACATTTTCGTGAGCGATACTTCCCTCCGGGTCTTCGGGCCTTGCGAAGCTCTGTGTACTGCGAGCGCTGCTACTCGCAGCTGAGAAGGACCGTGGAGCTAGCGGCGAATTCGGAGAGCTCTTCGCTGCACTGCGCCGCTCGCAAGCGGCTTCGTTCTTCGCCTTCTGCCGTCCGGCGAGAGCTGAACTCCAGCGGTCCGTTGCAGCTCTGCCCAACAGCGTGTTCTCGGTTCTGCGGGCAAGCACGCCCTCTTGCCTTGGCCCCGAGAGCAAAGTCCCGAGCGAGCACTCGACTCAGTGCAATGCACCCGGAAGGACGCTCTCGCTCGCCTTTCAAGGAGCGATTCCTAACAGCAGAAGCAGCAGAGGCACAAACTGCACGACGAGAGGGGACAACGTAGAACACGTCTCTGTCCTGGCACATTTGCGTGTGCGATACTTCCCTCCGGCTCTTCGGGCCTTGCGAAGCTCTGTGTACTGCGAGCGCTGCTACTCGCAGCTGAGAAGGACCGTGGAGCTAGCGGCGAATTCGGAGAGCTCTTCGCTGCACTGCGCCGCTCGCAAGCGGCTTCGTTCTTCGCCTTCTGCCGTCCGGCGAGAGCTGAACTCCAGCGGTCCGTTGCAGCTCTGCCCAACAGCGTGTTCTCGGTTCTGCGGGCAGGCACGCCCTCTTGCCTTGGCCGCGAGAGCAAAGTCCCGAGCGAGCACTCGACTCAGTGCAATGCACCCGGAAGGACGCTCTCGCTCGCCTTTCAAGGAGCGATTCCTAACAGCAGAAGCAGCAGAGGCACAAACTGCACGACGAGAGGGGACAACGTAGAACACGTCTCTGTCCTGGCACATTTGCGTGTGCGATACTTCCCTCCGGCTCTTCGGGCCTTGCGAAGCTCTGTGTACTGCGAGCGCTGCTACTCGCAGCTGAGAAGGACCGTGGAGCTAGCGGCGAATTCGGAGAGCTCTTCGCTGCACTGCGCCGCTCGCAAGCGGCTTCGTTCTTCGCCTTCTGCCGTCCGGCGAGAGCTGAACTCCAGCGGTCAGTTGCAGCTCTGCCCAACAGCGTGTTCTCGGTTCTGCGGGCAAGCACGCCCTCTTGCCTTGGCCGCGAGAGCAAAGTCCCGAGCGAGCACTCGACTCAGTGCAATGCACCCGGAAGGACGCTCTCGCTCGCCTTTCAAGGAGCGATTCCTAACAGCAGAAGCAGCGGAGGCACAAACTGCACGACGAGAGGGGACAACGTAGAACACGTCTCTGTCCTGGCACATTTGCGTGTGCGATACTTCCCTCCGGCTCTTCGGGCCTTGCGAAGCCCTGTGTACTGCGAGCGCTGCTACTCGCAGCTGAGAAGGACCGTGGAGCTAGCGGCGAATTCGGAGAGCTCTTCGCTGCACTGCGCCGCTCGCAAGCGCCTTCGTTCTTCGCCTTCTGCCGTCCGGCGAGAGCTGAACTCCAGCGGTCCGTTGCAGCTCTGCCCAACAGCGTGTTCTCGGTTCTGCGGGCAAGCACGCCCTCTTGCCTTGGCCGCGAGAGCAAAGTCCCGAGCGAGCACTCGACTCAGTGCAATGCACCCGGAAGGACGCTCTCGCTCGCCTTTCAAGGAGCGATTCCTAACAGCAGAAGCAGCGGAGGCACAAACTGCACGACGAGAGGGGACAACGTAGAACACGTCTCTGTCCTGGCACATTTGCGTGTGCGATACTTCCCTCCGGCTCTTCGGGCCTTGCGAAGCCCTGTGTACTGCGAGCGCTGCTACTCGCAGCTGAGAAGGACCGTGGAGCTAGCGGCGAATTCGGAGAGCTCTTCGCTGCACTGCGCCGCTCGCAAGCGCCTTCGTTCTTCGCCTTCTGCCGTCCGGCGAGAGCTGAACTCCAGCGGTCCGTTGCAGCTCTGCCCAACAGCGTGTTCTCGGTTCTGCGGGCAAGCACGCCCTCTTGCCTTGGCCCCGAGAGCAAAGTCCCGAGCGAGCACTCGACTCAGTGCAATGCACCCGGAAGGACGCTCTCGCTCGCCTTTCAAGGAGCGATTCCTAACAGCAGAAGCAGCGGAGGCACAAACTGCACGACGAGAAGGGACAACGTAGAACACGTCTCTGTCCTGGCACATTTTCGTGTGCGATACTTCCCTCCGGCTCTTCGGGCCTTGCGAAGCTCTGTGTACTGCGAGCGCTGCTACTCGCAGCTGAGAAGGACCGTGGAGCTAGCGGCGAATTCGGAGAGCTCTTCGCTGCACTGCGCCGCTCGCAAGCGCCTTCGTTCTTCGCCTTCTGCCGTCCGGCGAGAGCTGAACTCCAGCGGTCCGTTGCAGCTCTGCCCAACAGCGTGTTCTCGGTTCTGCGGGCAAGCACGCCCTCTTGCCTTGGCCCCGAGAGCAAAGTCCCGAGCGAGCACTCGACTCAGTGCAATGCACCCGGAAGGACGCTCTCGCTCGCCTTTCAAGGAGCGATTCCTAACAGCAGAAGCAGCGGAGGCACAAACTGCACGACGAGAGGGGACAACGTAGAACACGTCTCTGTCCTGGCACATTTGCGTGTGCGATACTTCCCTCCGGCTCTTCGGGCCTTGCGAAGCTCTGTGTACTGCGAGCGCTGCTACTCGCAGCTGAGAAGGACCGTGGAGCTAGCGGCGAATTCGGAGAGCTCTTCGCTGCACTGCGCCGCTCGCAAGCGCCTTCGTTCTTCGCCTTCTGCCGTCCGGCGAGAGCTGAACTCCAGCGGTCAGTTGCAGCTCTGCCCAACAGCGTGTTCTCGGTTCTGCGGGCAAGCACGCCCTCTTGCCTTGGCCGCGAGAGCAAAGTCCCGAGCGAGCACTCGACTCAGTGCAATGCACCCGGAAGGACGCTCTCGCTCGCCTTTCAAGGAGCGATTCCTAACAGCAGAAGCAGCGGAGGCACAAACTGCACGACGAGAGGGGACAACGTAGAACACGTCTCTGTCCTGGCACATTTGCGTGTGCGATACTTCCCTCCGGCTCTTCGGGCCTTGCGAAGCTCTGTGTACTGCGAGCGCTGCTACTCGCAGCTGAGAAGGACCGTGGAGCTAGCGGCGAATTCGGAGAGCTCTTCGCTGCACTGCGCCGCTCGCAAGCGCCTTCGTTCTTCGCCTTCTGCCGTCCGGCGAGAGCTGAACTCCAGCGGTCAGTTGCAGCTCTGCCCAACAGCGTGTTCTCGGTTCTGCGGGCAAGCACGCCCTCTTGCCTTGGCCGCGAGAGCAAAGTCCCGAGCGAGCACTCGACTCAGTGCAATGCACCCGGAAGGACGCTCTCGCTCGCCTTTCAAGGAGCGATTCCTAACAGCAGAAGCAGCGGAGGCACAAACTGCACGACGAGAGGGGACAACGTAGAACACGTCTCTGTCCTGGCACATTTGCGTGTGCGATACTTCCCTCCGGCTCTTCGGGCCTTGCGAAGCTCTGTGTACTGCGAGCGCTGCTACTCGCAGCTGAGAAGGACCGTGGAGCTAGCGGCGAATTCGGAGAGCTCTTCGCTGCACTGCGCCGCTCGCAAGCGGCTTCGTTCTTCGCCTTCTGCCGTCCGGCGAAGGCTGAACTCCAGCGGTCAGTTGCAGCTCTGCCCAACAGCGTGTTCTCGGTTCTGCGGGCAAGCACGCCCTCTTGCCTTGGCCCCGAGAGCAAAGTCCCGAGCGAGCACTCGACTCAGTGCAATGCACCCGGAAGGACGCTCTCGCTCGCCTTTCAAGGAGCGATTCCTAACAGCAGAAGCAGCAGAGGCACAAACTGCACGACGAGAGGGGACAACGTAGAACACGTCTCTGTCCTGGCACATTTTCGTGTGCGATACTTCCCTCCGGCTCTTCGGGCCTTGCGAAGCTCTGTGTACTGCGAGCGCTGCTACTCGCAGCTGAGAAGGACCGTGGAGCTAGCGGCGAATTCGGAGAGCTCTTCGCTGCACTGCGCCGCTCGCAAGCGGCTTCGTTCTTCGCCTTCTGCCGTCCGGCGAGAGCTGAACTCCAGCGGTCAGTTGCAGCTCTGCCCAACAGCGTGTTCTCAGTTCTGCGGGCAAGCACGCCCTCTTGCCTTGGCCGCGAGAGCAAAGTCCCGAGCGAGCACTCGACTCAGTGCAATGCACCCGGAAGGACGCTCTCGCTCGCCTTTCAAGGAGCGATTCCTAACAGCAGAAGCAGCAGAGGCACAAACTGCACGACGAGAGGGGACAACGTAGAACACGTCTCTGTCCTGGCACATTTTCGTGTGCGATACTTCCCTCCGGCTCTTCGGGCCTTGCGAAGCTCTGTGTACTGCGAGCGCTGCTACTCGCAGCTGAGAAGGACCGTGGAGCTAGCGGCGAATTCGGAGAGCTCTTCGCTGCACTGCGCCGCTCGCAAGCGGCTTCGTTCTTCGCCTTCTGCCGTCCGGCGAGAGCTGAACTCCAGCGGTCAGTTGCAGCTCTGCCCAACAGCGTGTTCTCAGTTCTGCGGGCAAGCACGCCCTCTTGCCTTGGCCCCGAGAGCAAAGTCCCGAGCGAGCACTCGACTCAGTGCAATGCACCCGGAAGGACGCTCTCGCTCGCCTTTCAAGGAGCGATTCCTAACAGCAGAAGCAGCAGAGGCACAAACTGCACGACGAGAGGGGACAACGTAGAACACGTCTCTGTCCTGGCACATTTGCGTGTGCGATACTTCCCTCCGGCTCTTCGGGCCTTGCGAAGCTCTGTGTACTGCGAGCGCTGCTACTCGCAGCTGAGAAGGACCGTGGAGCTAGCGGCGAATTCGGAGAGCTCTTCGCTGCACTGCGCCGCTCGCAAGCGGCTTCGTTCTTCGCCTTCTGCCGTCCGGCGAGAGCTGAACTCCAGCGGTCAGTTGCAGCTCTGCCCAACAGCGTGTTCTCGGTTCTGCGGGCAAGCACGCCCTCTTGCCTTGGCCCCGAGAGCAAAGTCCCGAGCGAGCACTCGACTCAGTGCAATGCACCCGGAAGGACGCTCTCGCTCGCCTTTCAAGGAGCGATTCCTAACAGCAGAAGCAGCAGAGGCACAAACTGCACGACGAGAGGGGACAACGTAGAACACGTCTCTGTCCTGGCACATTTTCGTGTGCGATACTTCCCTCCGGCTCTTCGGGCCTTGCGAAGCTCTGTGTACTGCGAGCGCTGCTACTCGCAGCTGAGAAGGACCGTGGAGCTAGCGGCGAATTCGGAGAGCTCTTCGCTGCACTGCGCCGCTCGCAAGCGGCTTCGTTCTTCGCCTTCTGCCGTCCGGCGAGAGCTGAACTCCAGCGGTCAGTTGCAGCTCTGCCCAACAGCGTGTTCTCGGTTCTGCGGGCAAGCACGCCCTCTTGCCTTGGCCCCGAGTGCAAAGTCCCGAGCGAGCACTCGACTCAGTGCAATGCACCCGGAAGGACGCTCTCGCTCGCCTTTCAAGGAGCGATTCCTAACAGCAGAAGCAGCAGAGGCACAAACTGCACGACGAGAAGGGACAACGTAGAACACGTCTCTGTCCTGGCACATTTTCGTGTGCGATACTTCCCTCCGGCTCTTCGGGCCTTGCGAAGCTCTGTGTACTGCGAGCGCTGCTACTCGCAGCTGAGAAGGACCGTGGAGCTAGCGGCGAATTCGGAGAGCTCTTCGCTGCACTGCGCCGCTCGCAAGCGGCTTCGTTCTTCGCCTTCTGCCGTCCGGCGAGAGCTGAACTCCAGCGGTCAGTTGCAGCTCTGCCCAACAGCGTGTTCTCGGTTCTGCGGGCAAGCACGCCCTCTTGCCTTGGCCGCGAGAGCAAAGTCCCGAGCGAGCACTCGACTCAGTGCAATGCACCCGGAAGGACGCTCTCGCTCGCCTTTCAAGGAGCGATTCCTAACAGCAGAAGCAGCAGAGGCACAAACTGCACGACGAGAAGGGACAACGTAGAACACGTCTCTGTCCTGGCACATTTTCGTGTGCGATACTTCCCTCCGGCTCTTCGGGCCTTGCGAAGCTCTGTGTACTGCGAGCGCTGCTACTCGCAGCTGAGAAGGACCGTGGAGCTAGCGGCGAATTCGGAGAGCTCTTCGCTGCACTGCGCCGCTCGCAAGCGGCTTCGTTCTTCGCCTTCTGCCGTCCGGCGAGAGCTGAACTCCAGCGGTCAGTTGCAGCTCTGCCCAACAGCGTGTTCTCGGTTCTGCGGGCAAGCACGCCCTCTTGCCTTGGCCCCGAGAGCAAAGTCCCGAGCGAGCACTCGACTCATTGCAATGCACCCGGAAGGACGCTCTCGCTCGCCTTTCAAGGAGCGATTCCTAACAGCAGAAGCAGCAGAGGCACAAACTGCACGACGAGAGGGGACAACGTAGAACACGTCTCTGTCCTGGCACATTTTCGTGTGCGATACTTCCCTCCGGCTCTTCGGGCCTTGCGAAGCTCTGTGTACTGCGAGCGCTGCTACTCGCAGCTGAGAAGGACCGTGGAGCTAGCGGCGAATTCGGAGAGCTCTTCGCTGCACTGCGCCGCTCGCAAGCGGCTTCGTTCTTCGCCTTCTGCCGTCCGGCGAGAGCTGAACTCCAGCGGTCAGTTGCAGCTCTGCCCAACAGCGTGTTCTCGGTTCTGCGGGCAAGCACGCCCTCTTGCCTTGGCCCCGAGAGCAAAGTCCCGAGCGAGCACTCGACTCATTGCAATGCACCCGGAAGGACGCTCTCGCTCGCCTTTCAAGGAGCGATTCCTAACAGCAGAAGCAGCAGAGGCACAAACTGCACGACGAGAGGGGACAACGTAGAACACGTCTCTGTCCTGGCACATTTTCGTGTGCGATACTTCCCTCCGGCTCTTCGGGCCTTGCGAAGCTCTGTGTACTGCGAGCGCTGCTACTCGCAGCTGAGAAGGACCGTGGAGCTAGCGGCGAATTCGGAGAGCTCTTCGCTGCACTGCGCCGCTCGCAAGCGGCTTCGTTCTTCGCCTTCTGCCGTCCGGCGAGAGCTGAACTCCAGCGGTCAGTTGCAGCTCTGCCCAACAGCGTGTTCTCGGTTCTGCGGGCAAGCACGCCCTCTTGCCTTGGCCCCGAGTGCAAAGTCCCGAGCGAGCACTCGACTCAGTGCAATGCACCCGGAAGGACGCTCTCGCTCGCCTTTCAAGGAGCGATTCCTAACAGCAGAAGCAGCAGAGGCACAAACTGCACGACGAGAGGGGACAACGTAGAACACGTCTCTGTCCTGGCACATTTGCGTGTGCGATACTTCCCTCCGGCTCTTCGGGCCTTGCGAAGCTCTGTGTACTGCGAGCGCTGCTACTCGCAGCTGAGAAGGACCGTGGAGCTAGCGGCGAATTCGGAGAGCTCTTCGCTGCACTGCGCCGCTCGCAAGCGGCTTCGTTCTTCGCCTTCTGCCGTCCGGCGAGAGCTGAACTCCAGCGGTCAGTTGCAGCTCTGCCCAACAGCGTGTTCTCGGTTCTGCGGGCAAGCACGCCCTCTTGCCTTGGCCCCGAGAGCAAAGTCCCGAGCGAGCTCTCGACTCAGTGCAATGCACCCGGAAGGACGCTCTCGCTCGCCTTTCAAGGAGCGATTCCTAACAGCAGAAGCAGCAGAGGCACAAACTGCACGACGAGAGGGGACAACGTAGAACACGTCTCTGTCCTGGCACATTTTCGTGTGCGATACTTCCCTCCGGGTCTTCGGGCCTTGCGAAGCTCTGTGTACTGCGAGCGCTGCTACTCGCAGCTGAGAAGGACCGTGGAGCTAGCGGCGAATTCGGAGAGCTCTTCGCTGCACTGCGCCGCTCGCAAGCGGCTTCGTTCTTCGCCTTCTGCCGTCCGGCGAGAGCTGAACTCCAGCGGTCAGTTGCAGCTCTGCCCAACAGCGTGTTCTCGGTTCTGCGGGCAAGCACGCCCTCTTGCCTTGGCCCCGAGAGCAAAGTCCCGAGCGAGCACTCGACTCAGTGCAATGCACCCGGAAGGACGCTCTCGCTCGCCTTTCAAGGAGCGATTCCTAACAGCAGAAGCAGCAGAGGCACAAACTGCACGACGAGAGGGGACAACGTAGAACACGTCTCTGTCCTGGCACATTTGCGTGTGCGATACTTCCCTCCGGCTCTTCGGGCCTTGCGAAGCTCTGTGTACTGCGAGCGCTGCTACTCGCAGCTGAGAAGGACCGTGGAGCTAGCGGCGAATTCGGAGAGCTCTTCGCTGCACTGCGCCGCTCGCAAGCGGCTTCGTTCTTCGCCTTCTGCCGTCCGGCGAAGGCTGAACTCCAGCGGTCAGTTGCAGCTCTGCCCAACAGCGTGTTCTCGGTTCTGCGGGCAAGCACGCCCTCTTGCCTTGGCCCCGAGAGCAAAGTCCCGAGCGAGCACTCGACTCAGTGCAATGCACCCGGAAGGACGCTCTCGCTCGCCTTTCAAGGAGCGATTCCTAACAGCAGAAGCAGCAGAGGCACAAACTGCACGACGAGAGGGGACAACGTAGAACACGTCTCTGTCCTGGCACATTTTCGTGTGCGATACTTCCCTCCGGCTCTTCGGGCCTTGCGAAGCTCTGTGTACTGCGAGCGCTGCTACTCGCAGCTGAGAAGGACCGTGGAGCTAGCGGCGAATTCGGAGAGCTCTTCGCTGCACTGCGCCGCTCGCAAGCGGCTTCGTTCTTCGCCTTCTGCCGTCCGGCGAAGGCTGAACTCCAGCGGTCAGTTGCAGCTCTGCCCAACAGCGTGTTCTCGGTTCTGCGGGCAAGCACGCCCTCTTGCCTTGGCCCCGAGAGCAAAGTCCCGAGCGAGCACTCGACTCAGTGCAATGCACCCGGAAGGACGCTCTCGCTCGCCTTTCAAGGAGCGATTCCTAACAGCAGAAGCAGCAGAGGCACAAACTGCACGACGAGAGGGGACAACGTAGAACACGTCTCTGTCCTGGCACATTTGCGTGTGCGATACTTCCCTCCGGCTCTTCGGGCCTTGCGAAGCTCTGTGTACTGCGAGCGCTGCTACTCGCAGCTGAGAAGGACCGTGGAGCTAGCGGCGAATTCGGAGAGCTCTTCGCTGCACTGCGCCGCTCGCAAGCGGCTTCGTTCTTCGCCTTCTGCCGTCCGGCGAGAGCTGAACTCCAGCGGTCAGTTGCAGCTCTGCCCAACAGCGTGTTCTCGGTTCTGCGGGCAAGCACGCCCTCTTGCCTTGGCCCCGAGAGCAAAGTCCCGAGCGAGCTCTCGACTCAGTGCAATGCACCCGGAAGGACGCTCTCGCTCGCCTTTCAAGGAGCGATTCCTAACAGCAGAAGCAGCAGAGGCACAAACTGCACGACGAGAGGGGACAACGTAGAACACGTCTCTGTCCTGGCACATTTGCGTGTGCGATACTTCCCTCCGGCTCTTCGGGCCTTGCGAAGCTCTGTGTACTGCGAGCGCTGCTACTCGCAGCTGAGAAGGACCGTGGAGCTAGCGGCGAATTCGGAGAGCTCTTCGCTGCACTGCGCCGCTCGCAAGCGGCTTCGTTCTTCGCCTTCTGCCGTCCGGCGAGAGCTGAACTCCAGCGGTCAGTTGCAGCTCTGCCCAACAGCGTGTTCTCGGTTCTGCGGGCAAGCACGCCCTCTTGCCTTGGCCCCGAGAGCAAAGTCCCGAGCGAGCACTCGACTCAGTGCAATGCACCCGGAAGGACGCTCTCGCTCGCCTTTCAAGGAGCGATTCCTAACAGCAGAAGCAGCAGAGGCACAAACTGCACGACGAGAGGGGACAACGTAGAACACGTCTCTGTCCTGGCACATTTGCGTGTGCGATACTTCCCTCCGGCTCTTCGGGCCTTGCGAAGCTCTGTGTACTGCGAGCGCTGCTACTCGCAGCTGAGAAGGACCGTGGAGCTAGCGGCGAATTCGGAGAGCTCTTCGCTGCACTGCGCCGCTCGCAAGCGGCTTCGTTCTTCGCCTTCTGCCGTCCGGCGAGAGCTGAACTCCAGCGGTCAGTTGCAGCTCTGCCCAACAGCGTGTTCTCGGTTCTGCGGGCAAGCACGCCCTCTTGCCTTGGCCCCGAGAGCAAAGTCCCGAGCGAGCACTCGACTCAGTGCAATGCACCCGGAAGGACGCTCTCGCTCGCCTTTCAAGGAGCGATTCCTAACAGCAGAAGCAGCAGAGGCACAAACTGCACGACGAGAGGGGACAACGTAGAACACGTCTCTGTCCTGGCACATTTGCGTGTGCGATACTTCCCTCCGGCTCTTCGGGCCTTGCGAAGCTCTGTGTACTGCGAGCGCTGCTACTCGCAGCTGAGAAGGACCGTGGAGCTAGCGGCGAATTCGGAGAGCTCTTCGCTGCACTGCGCCGCTCGCAAGCGGCTTCGTTCTTCGCCTTCTGCCGTCCGGCGAGAGCTGAACTCCAGCGGTCAGTTGCAGCTCTGCCCAACAGCGTGTTCTCGGTTCTGCGGGCAAGCACGCCCTCTTGCCTTGGCCCCGAGTGCAAAGTCCCGAGCGAGCACTCGACTCAGTGCAATGCACCCGGAAGGACGCTCTCGCTCGCCTTTCAAGGAGCGATTCCTAACAGCAGAAGCAGCAGAGGCACAAACTGCACGACGAGAGGGGACAACGTAGAACACGTCTCTGTCCTGGCACATTTGCGTGTGCGATACTTCCCTCCGGCTCTTCGGGCCTTGCGAAGCTCTGTGTACTGCGAGCGCTGCTACTCGCAGCTGAGAAGGACCGTGGAGCTAGCGGCGAATTCGGAGAGCTCTTCGCTGCACTGCGCCGCTCGCAAGCGGCTTCGTTCTTCGCCTTCTGCCGTCCGGCGAGAGCTGAACTCCAGCGGTCAGTTGCAGCTCTGCCCAACAGCGTGTTCTCGGTTCTGCGGGCAAGCACGCCCTCTTGCCTTGGCCCCGAGAGCAAAGTCCCGAGCGAGCACTCGACTCAGTGCAATGCACCCGGAAGGACGCTCTCGCTCGCCTTTCAAGGAGCGATTCCTAACAGCAGAAGCAGCAGAGGCACAAACTGCACGACGAGAGGGGACAACGTAGAACACGTCTCTGTCCTGGCACATTTGCGTGTGCGATACTTCCCTCCGGCTCTTCGGGCCTTGCGAAGCTCTGTGTACTGCGAGCGCTGCTACTCGCAGCTGAGAAGGACCGTGGAGCTAGCGGCGAATTCGGAGAGCTCTTCGCTGCACTGCGCCGCTCGCAAGCGGCTTCGTTCTTCGCCTTCTGCCGTCCGGCGAGAGCTGAACTCCAGCGGTCAGTTGCAGCTCTGCCCAACAGCGTGTTCTCGGTTCTGCGGGCAAGCACGCCCTCTTGCCTTGGCCCCGAGTGCAAAGTCCCGAGCGAGCACTCGACTCAGTGCAATGCACCCGGAAGGACGCTCTCGCTCGCCTTTCAAGGAGCGATTCCTAACAGCAGAAGCAGCAGAGGCACAAACTGCACGACGAGAGGGGACAACGTAGAACACGTCTCTGTCCTGGCACATTTGCGTGTGCGATACTTCCCTCCGGCTCTTCGGGCCTTGCGAAGCTCTGTGTACTGCGAGCGCTGCTACTCGCAGCTGAGAAGGACCGTGGAGCTAGCGGCGAATTCGGAGAGCTCTTCGCTGCACTGCGCCGCTCGCAAGCGGCTTCGTTCTTCGCCTTCTGCCGTCCGGCGAGAGCTGAACTCCAGCGGTCAGTTGCAGCTCTGCCCAACAGCGTGTTCTCGGTTCTGCGGGCAAGCACGCCCTCTTGCCTTGGCCCCGAGAGCAAAGTCCCGAGCGAGCACTCGACTCAGTGCAATGCACCCGGAAGGACGCTCTCGCTCGCCTTTCAAGGAGCGATTCCTAACAGCAGAAGCAGCAGAGGCACAAACTGCACGACGAGAGGGGACAACGTAGAACACGTCTCTGTCCTGGCACATTTTCGTGTGCGATACTTCCCTCCGGCTCTTCGGGCCTTGCGAAGCTCTGTGTACTGCGAGCGCTGCTACTCGCAGCTGAGAAGGACCGTGGAGCTAGCGGCGAATTCGGAGAGCTCTTCGCTGCACTGCGCCGCTCGCAAGCGGCTTCGTTCTTCGCCTTCTGCCGTCCGGCGAGAGCTGAACTCCAGCGGTCAGTTGCAGCTCTGCCCAACAGCGTGTTCTCGGTTCTGCGGGCAAGCACGCCCTCTTGCCTTGGCCCCGAGAGCAAAGTCCCGAGCGAGCACTCGACTCAGTGCAATGCACCCGGAAGGACGCTCTCGCTCGCCTTTCAAGGAGCGATTCCTAACAGCAGAAGCAGCAGAGGCACAAACTGCACGACGAGAGGGGACAACGTAGAACACGTCTCTGTCCTGGCACATTTGCGTGTGCGATACTTCCCTCCGGCTCTTCGGGCCTTGCGAAGCTCTGTGTACTGCGAGCGCTGCTACTCGCAGCTGAGAAGGACCGTGGAGCTAGCGGCGAATTCGGAGAGCTCTTCGCTGCACTGCGCCGCTCGCAAGCGGCTTCGTTCTTCGCCTTCTGCCGTCCGGCGAGAGCTGAACTCCAGCGGTCAGTTGCAGCTCTGCCCAACAGCGTGTTCTCGGTTCTGCGGGCAAGCACGCCCTCTTGCCTTGGCCCCGAGAGCAAAGTCCCGAGCGAGCACTCGACTCAGTGCAATGCACCCGGAAGGACGCTCTCGCTCGCCTTTCAAGGAGCGATTCCTAACAGCAGAAGCAGCAGAGGCACAAACTGCACGACGAGAGGGGACAACGTAGAACACGTCTCTGTCCTGGCACATTTGCGTGTGCGATACTTCCCTCCGGCTCTTCGGGCCTTGCGAAGCTCTGTGTACTGCGAGCGCTGCTACTCGCAGCTGAGAAGGACCGTGGAGCTAGCGGCGAATTCGGAGAGCTCTTCGCTGCACTGCGCCGCTCGCAAGCGGCTTCGTTCTTCGCCTTCTGCCGTCCGGCGAGAGCTGAACTCCAGCGGTCAGTTGCAGCTCTGCCCAACAGCGTGTTCTCGGTTCTGCGGGCAAGCACGCCCTCTTGCCTTGGCCCCGAGAGCAAAGTCCCGAGCGAGCACTCGACTCAGTGCAATGCACCCGGAAGGACGCTCTCGCTCGCCTTTCAAGGAGCGATTCCTAACAGCAGAAGCAGCAGAGGCACAAACTGCACGACGAGAGGGGACAACGTAGAACACGTCTCTGTCCTGGCACATTTTCGTGTGCGATACTTCCCTCCGGCTCTTCGGGCCTTGCGAAGCTCTGTGTACTGCGAGCGCTGCTACTCGCAGCTGAGAAGGACCGTGGAGCTAGCGGCGAATTCGGAGAGCTCTTCGCTGCACTGCGCCGCTCGCAAGCGGCTTCGTTCTTCGCCTTCTGCCGTCCGGCGAGAGCTGAACTCCAGCGGTCAGTTGCAGCTCTGCCCAACAGCGTGTTCTCGGTTCTGCGGGCAAGCACGCCCTCTTGCCTTGGCCCCGAGTGCAAAGTCCCGAGCGAGCACTCGACTCAGTGCAATGCACCCGGAAGGACGCTCTCGCTCGCCTTTCAAGGAGCGATTCCTAACAGCAGAAGCAGCAGAGGCACAAACTGCACGACGAGAAGGGACAACGTAGAACACGTCTCTGTCCTGGCACATTTGCGTGTGCGATACTTCCCTCCGGCTCTTCGGGCCTTGCGAAGCTCTGTGTACTGCGAGCGCTGCTACTCGCAGCTGAGAAGGACCGTGGAGCTAGCGGCGAATTCGGAGAGCTCTTCGCTGCACTGCGCCGCTCGCAAGCGGCTTCGTTCTTCGCCTTCTGCCGTCCGGCGAGAGCTGAACTCCAGCGGTCAGTTGCAGCTCTGCCCAACAGCGTGTTCTCGGTTCTGCGGGCAAGCACGCCCTCTTGCCTTGGCCCCGAGAGCAAAGTCCCGAGCGAGCACTCGACTCAGTGCAATGCACCCGGAAGGACGCTCTCGCTCGCCTTTCAAGGAGCGATTCCTAACAGCAGAAGCAGCAGAGGCACAAACTGCACGACGAGAGGGGACAACGTAGAACACGTCTCTGTCCTGGCACATTTTCGTGTGCGATACTTCCCTCCGGCTCTTCGGGCCTTGCGAAGCTCTGTGTACTGCGAGCGCTGCTACTCGCAGCTGAGAAGGACCGTGGAGCTAGCGGCGAATTCGGAGAGCTCTTCGCTGCACTGCGCCGCTCGCAAGCGGCTTCGTTCTTCGCCTTCTGCCGTCCGGCGAGAGCTGAACTCCAGCGGTCAGTTGCAGCTCTGCCCAACAGCGTGTTCTCAGTTCTGCGGGCAAGCACGCCCTCTTGCCTTGGCCGCGAGAGCAAAGTCCCGAGCGAGCACTCGACTCAGTGCAATGCACCCGGAAGGACGCTCTCGCTCGCCTTTCAAGGAGCGATTCCTAACAGCAGAAGCAGCAGAGGCACAAACTGCACGACGAGAGGGGACAACGTAGAACACGTCTCTGTCCTGGCACATTTTCGTGTGCGATACTTCCCTCCGGCTCTTCGGGCCTTGCGAAGCTCTGTGTACTGCGAGCGCTGCTACTCGCAGCTGAGAAGGACCGTGGAGCTAGCGGCGAATTCGGAGAGCTCTTCGCTGCACTGCGCCGCTCGCAAGCGGCTTCGTTCTTCGCCTTCTGCCGTCCGGCGAGAGCTGAACTCCAGCGGTCAGTTGCAGCTCTGCCCAACAGCGTGTTCTCAGTTCTGCGGGCAAGCACGCCCTCTTGCCTTGGCCGCGAGAGCAAAGTCCCGAGCGAGCACTCGACTCAGTGCAATGCACCCGGAAGGACGCTCTCGCTCGCCTTTCAAGGAGCGATTCCTAACAGCAGAAGCAGCAGAGGCACAAACTGCACGACGAGAGGGGACAACGTAGAACACGTCTCTGTCCTGGCACATTTTCGTGTGCGATACTTCCCTCCGGCTCTTCGGGCCTTGCGAAGCTCTGTGTACTGCGAGCGCTGCTACTCGCAGCTGAGAAGGACCGTGGAGCTAGCGGCGAATTCGGAGAGCTCTTCGCTGCACTGCGCCGCTCGCAAGCGGCTTCGTTCTTCGCCTTCTGCCGTCCGGCGAGAGCTGAACTCCAGCGGTCAGTTGCAGCTCTGCCCAACAGCGTGTTCTCGGTTCTGCGGGCAAGCACGCCCTCTTGCCTTGGCCCCGAGAGCAAAGTCCCGAGCGAGCACTCGACTCAGTGCAATGCACCCGGAAGGACGCTCTCGCTCGCCTTTCAAGGAGCGATTCCTAACAGCAGAAGCAGCAGAGGCACAAACTGCACGACGAGAGGGGACAACGTAGAACACGTCTCTGTCCTGGCACATTTGCGTGTGCGATACTTCCCTCCGGGTCTTCGGGCCTTGCGAAGCTCTGTGTACTGCGAGCGCTGCTACTCGCAGCTGAGAAGGACCGTGGAGCTAGCGGCGAATTCGGAGAGCTCTTCGCTGCACTGCGCCGCTCGCAAGCGGCTTCGTTCTTCGCCTTCTGCCGTCCGGCGAGAGCTGAACTCCAGCGGTCAGTTGCAGCTCTGCCCAACAGCGTGTTCTCGGTTCTGCGGGCAAGCACGCCCTCTTGCCTTGGCCGCGAGAGCAAAGTCCCGAGCGAGCACTCGACTCAGTGCAATGCACCCGGAAGGACGCTCTCGCTCGCCTTTCAAGGAGCGATTCCTAACAGCAGAAGCAGCAGAGGCACAAACTGCACGACGAGAGGGGACAACGTAGAACACGTCTCTGTCCTGGCACATTTGCGTGTGCGATACTTCCCTCCGGCTCTTCGGGCCTTGCGAAGCTCTGTGTACTGCGAGCGCTGCTACTCGCAGCTGAGAAGGACCGTGGAGCTAGCGGCGAATTCGGAGAGCTCTTCGCTGCACTGCGCCGCTCGCAAGCGGCTTCGTTCTTCGCCTTCTGCCGTCCGGCGAGAGCTGAACTCCAGCGGTCAGTTGCAGCTCTGCCCAACAGCGTGTTCTCGGTTCTGCGGGCAAGCACGCCCTCTTGCCTTGGCCGCGAGAGCAAAGTCCCGAGCGAGCACTCGACTCAGTGCAATGCACCCGGAAGGACGCTCTCGCTCGCCTTTCAAGGAGCGATTCCTAACAGCAGAAGCAGCAGAGGCACAAACTGCACGACGAGAGGGGACAACGTAGAACACGTCTCTGTCCTGGCACATTTGCGTGTGCGATACTTCCCTCCGGCTCTTCGGGCCTTGCGAAGCTCTGTGTACTGCGAGCGCTGCTACTCGCAGCTGAGAAGGACCGTGGAGCTAGCGGCGAATTCGGAGAGCTCTTCGCTGCACTGCGCCGCTCGCAAGCGGCTTCGTTCTTCGCCTTCTGCCGTCCGGCGAGAGCTGAACTCCAGCGGTCAGTTGCAGCTCTGCCCAACAGCGTGTTCTCGGTTCTGCGGGCAAGCACGCCCTCTTGCCTTGGCCGCGAGAGCAAAGTCCCGAGCGAGCACTCGACTCAGTGCAATGCACCCGGAAGGACGCTCTCGCTCGCCTTTCAAGGAGCGATTCCTAACAGCAGAAGCAGCAGAGGCACAAACTGCACGACGAGAGGGGACAACGTAGAACACGTCTCTGTCCTGGCACATTTGCGTGTGCGATACTTCCCTCCGGCTCTTCGGGCCTTGCGAAGCTCTGTGTACTGCGAGCGCTGCTACTCGCAGCTGAGAAGGACCGTGGAGCTAGCGGCGAATTCGGAGAGCTCTTCGCTGCACTGCGCCGCTCGCAAGCGGCTTCGTTCTTCGCCTTCTGCCGTCCGGCGAGAGCTGAACTCCAGCGGTCAGTTGCAGCTCTGCCCAACAGCGTGTTCTCGGTTCTGCGGGCAAGCACGCCCTCTTGCCTTGGCCGCGAGAGCAAAGTCCCGAGCGAGCACTCGACTCAGTGCAATGCACCCGGAAGGACGCTCTCGCTCGCCTTTCAAGGAGCGATTCCTAACAGCAGAAGCAGCAGAGGCACAAACTGCACGACGAGAGGGGACAACGTAGAACACGTCTCTGTCCTGGCACATTTGCGTGTGCGATACTTCCCTCCGGCTCTTCGGGCCTTGCGAAGCTCTGTGTACTGCGAGCGCTGCTACTCGCAGCTGAGAAGGACCGTGGAGCTAGCGGCGAATTCGGAGAGCTCTTCGCTGCACTGCGCCGCTCGCAAGCGGCTTCGTTCTTCGCCTTCTGCCGTCCGGCGAGAGCTGAACTCCAGCGGTCAGTTGCAGCTCTGCCCAACAGCGTGTTCTCAGTTCTGCGGGCAAGCACGCCCTCTTGCCTTGGCCGCGAGAGCAAAGTCCCGAGCGAGCACTCGACTCAGTGCAATGCACCCGGAAGGACGCTCTCGCTCGCCTTTCAAGGAGCGATTCCTAACAGCAGAAGCAGCAGAGGCACAAACTGCACGGCGAGAGGGGACAACGTAGAACACGTCTCTGTCCTGGCACATTTGCGTGTGCGATACTTCCCTCCGGCTCTTCGGGCCTTGCGAAGCTCTGTGTACTGCGAGCGCTGCTACTCGCAGCTGAGAAGGACCGTGGAGCTAGCGGCGAATTCGGAGAGCTCTTCGCTGCACTGCGCCGCTCGCAAGCGGCTTCGTTCTTCGCCTTCTGCCGTCCGGCGAGAGCTGAACTCCAGCGGTCAGTTGCAGCTCTGCCCAACAGCGTGTTCTCAGTTCTGCGGGCAAGCACGCCCTCTTGCCTTGGCCCCGAGTGCAAAGTCCCGAGCGAGCACTCGACTCAGTGCAATGCACCCGGAAGGACGCTCTCGCTCGCCTTTCAAGGAGCGATTCCTAACAGCAGAAGCAGCAGAGGCACAAACTGCACGACGAGAAGGGACAACGTAGAACACGTCTCTGTCCTGGCACATTTGCGTGTGCGATACTTCCCTCCGGCTCTTCGGGCCTTGCGAAGCTCTGTGTACTGCGAGCGCTGCTACTCGCAGCTGAGAAGGACCGTGGAGCTAGCGGCGAATTCGGAGAGCTCTTCGCTGCACTGCGCCGCTCGCAAGCGGCTTCGTTCTTCGCCTTCTGCCGTCCGGCGAGAGCTGAACTCCAGCGGTCAGTTGCAGCTCTGCCCAACAGCGTGTTCTCAGTTCTGCGGGCAAGCACGCCCTCTTGCCTTGGCCCCGAGAGCAAAGTCCCGAGCGAGCACTCGACTCAGTGCAATGCACCCGGAAGGACGCTCTCGCTCGCCTTTCAAGGAGCGATTCCTAACAGCAGAAGCAGCAGAGGCACAAACTGCACGACGAGAGGGGACAACGTAGAACACGTCTCTGTCCTGGCACATTTTCGTGTGCGATACTTCCCTCCGGCTCTTCGGGCCTTGCGAAGCTCTGTGTACTGCGAGCGCTGCTACTCGCAGCTGAGAAGGACCGTGGAGCTAGCGGCGAATTCGGAGAGCTCTTCGCTGCACTGCGCCGCTCGCAAGCGGCTTCGTTCTTCGCCTTCTGCCGTCCGGCGAGAGCTGAACTCCAGCGGTCAGTTGCAGCTCTGCCCAACAGCGTGTTCTCGGTTCTGCGGGCAAGCACGCCCTCTTGCCTTGGCCCCGAGAGCAAAGTCCCGAGCGAGCACTCGACTCAGTGCAATGCACCCGGAAGGACGCTCTCGCTCGCCTTTCAAGGAGCGATTCCTAACAGCAGAAGCAGCAGAGGCACAAACTGCACGACGAGAGGGGACAACGTAGAACACGTCTCTGTCCTGGCACATTTGCGTGTGCGATACTTCCCTCCGGCTCTTCGGGCCTTGCGAAGCTCTGTGTACTGCGAGCGCTGCTACTCGCAGCTGAGAAGGACCGTGGAGCTAGCGGCGAATTCGGAGAGCTCTTCGCTGCACTGCGCCGCTCGCAAGCGGCTTCGTTCTTCGCCTTCGGCCGTCCGGCGAGAGCTGAACTCCAGCGGTCAGTTGCAGCTCTGCCCAACAGCGTGTTCTCGGTTCTGCGGGCAAGCACGCCCTCTTGCCTTGGCCCCGAGTGCAAAGTCCCGAGCGAGCACTCGACTCAGTGCAATGCACCCGGAAGGACGCTCTCGCTCGCCTTTCAAGGAGCGATTCCTAACAGCAGAAGCAGCAGAGGCACAAACTGCACGACGAGAGGGGACAACGTAGAACACGTCTCTGTCCTGGCACATTTGCGTGTGCGATACTTCCCTCCGGCTCTTCGGGCCTTGCGAAGCTCTGTGTACTGCGAGCGCTGCTACTCGCAGCTGAGAAGGACCGTGGAGCTAGCGGCGAATTCGGAGAGCTCTTCGCTGCACTGCGCCGCTCGCAAGCGGCTTCGTTCTTCGCCTTCTGCCGTCCGGCGAGAGCTGAACTCCAGCGGTCAGTTGCAGCTCTGCCCAACAGCGTGTTCTCGGTTCTGCGGGCAAGCACGCCCTCTTGCCTTGGCCCCGAGAGCAAAGTCCCGAGCGAGCTCTCGACTCAGTGCAATGCACCCGGAAGGACGCTCTCGCTCGCCTTTCAAGGAGCGATTCCTAACAGCAGAAGCAGCAGAGGCACAAACTGCACGACGAGAAGGGACAACGTAGAACACGTCTCTGTCCTGGCACATTTGCGTGTGCGATACTTCCCTCCGGCTCTTCGGGCCTTGCGAAGCTCTGTGTACTGCGAGCGCTGCTACTCGCAGCTGAGAAGGACCGTGGAGCTAGCGGCGAATTCGGAGAGCTCTTCGCTGCACTGCGCCGCTCGCAAGCGGCTTCGTTCTTCGCCTTCTGCCGTCCGGCGAGAGCTGAACTCCAGCGGTCAGTTGCAGCTCTGCCCAACAGCGTGTTCTCGGTTCTGCGGGCAAGCACGCCCTCTTGCCTTGGCCCCGAGAGCAAAGTCCCGAGCGAGCACTCGACTCAGTGCAATGCACCCGGAAGGACGCTCTCGCTCGCCTTTCAAGGAGCGATTCCTAACAGCAGAAGCAGCAGAGGCACAAACTGCACGACGAGAGGGGACAACGTAGAACACGTCTCTGTCCTGGCACATTTTCGTGTGCGATACTTCCCTCCGGCTCTTCGGGCCTTGCGAAGCTCTGTGTACTGCGAGCGCTGCTACTCGCAGCTGAGAAGGACCGTGGAGCTAGCGGCGAATTCGGAGAGCTCTTCGCTGCACTGCGCCGCTCGCAAGCGGCTTCGTTCTTCGCCTTCTGCCGTCCGGCGAGAGCTGAACTCCAGCGGTCAGTTGCAGCTCTGCCCAACAGCGTGTTCTCGGTTCTGCGGGCAAGCACGCCCTCTTGCCTTGGCCCCGAGAGCAAAGTCCCGAGCGAGCACTCGACTCAGTGCAATGCACCCGGAAGGACGCTCTCGCTCGCCTTTCAAGGAGCGATTCCTAACAGCAGAAGCAGCAGAGGCACAAACTGCACGACGAGAGGGGACAACGTAGAACACGTCTCTGTCCTGGCACATTTGCGTGTGCGATACTTCCCTCCGGCTCTTCGGGCCTTGCGAAGCTCTGTGTACTGCGAGCGCTGCTACTCGCAGCTGAGAAGGACCGTGGAGCTAGCGGCGAATTCGGAGAGCTCTTCGCTGCACTGCGCCGCTCGCAAGCGGCTTCGTTCTTCGCCTTCTGCCGTCCGGCGAGAGCTGAACTCCAGCGGTCAGTTGCAGCTCTGCCCAACAGCGTGTTCTCGGTTCTGCGGGCAAGCACGCCCTCTTGCCTTGGCCCCGAGAGCAAAGTCCCGAGCGAGCTCTCGACTCAGTGCAATGCACCCGGAAGGACGCTCTCGCTCGTCTTTCAAGGAGCGATTCCTAACAGCAGAAGCAGCAGAGGCACAAACTGCACGACGAGAGGGGACAACGTAGAACACGTCTCTGTCCTGGCACATTTTCGTGTGCGATACTTCCCTCCGGCTCTTCGGGCCTTGCGAAGCTCTGTGTACTGCGAGCGCTGCTACTCGCAGCTGAGAAGGACCGTGGAGCTAGCGGCGAATTCGGAGAGCTCTTCGCTGCACTGCGCCGCTCGCAAGCGGCTTCGTTCTTCGCCTTCTGCCGTCCGGCGAGAGCTGAACTCCAGCGGTCAGTTGCAGCTCTGCCCAACAGCGTGTTCTCGGTTCTGCGGGCAAGCACGCCCTCTTGCCTTGGCCCCGAGAGCAAAGTCCCGAGCGAGCACTCGACTCAGTGCAATGCACCCGGAAGGACGCTCTCGCTCGCCTTTCAAGGAGCGATTCCTAACAGCAGAAGCAGCAGAGGCACAAACTGCACGACGAGAGGGGACAACGTAGAACACGTCTCTGTCCTGGCACATTTGCGTGTGCGATACTTCCCTCCGGCTCTTCGGGCCTTGCGAAGCTCTGTGTACTGCGAGCGCTGCTACTCGCAGCTGAGAAGGACCGTGGAGCTAGCGGCGAATTCGGAGAGCTCTTCGCTGCACTGCGCCGCTCGCAAGCGGCTTCGTTCTTCGCCTTCTGCCGTCCGGCGAGAGCTGAACTCCAGCGGTCAGTTGCAGCTCTGCCCAACAGCGTGTTCTCGGTTCTGCGGGCAAGCACGCCCTCTTGCCTTGGCCCCGAGAGCAAAGTCCCGAGCGAGCTCTCGACTCAGTGCAATGCACCCGGAAGGACGCTCTCGCTCGCCTTTCAAGGAGCGATTCCTAACAGCAGAAGCAGCAGAGGCACAAACTGCACGACGAGAGGGGACAACGTAGAACACGTCTCTGTCCTGGCACATTTGCGTGTGCGATACTTCCCTCCGGCTCTTCGGGCCTTGCGAAGCTCTGTGTACTGCGAGCGCTGCTACTCGCAGCTGAGAAGGACCGTGGAGCTAGCGGCGAATTCGGAGAGCTCTTCGCTGCACTGCGCCGCTCGCAAGCGGCTTCGTTCTTCGCCTTCTGCCGTCCGGCGAGAGCTGAACTCCAGCGGTCAGTTGCAGCTCTGCCCAACAGCGTGTTCTCGGTTCTGCGGGCAAGCACGCCCTCTTGCCTTGGCCCCGAGAGCAAAGTCCCGAGCGAGCACTCGACTCAGTGCAATGCACCCGGAAGGACGCTCTCGCTCGCCTTTCAAGGAGCGATTCCTAACAGCAGAAGCAGCAGAGGCACAAACTGCACGACGAGAGGGGACAACGTAGAACACGTCTCTGTCCTGGCACATTTGCGTGTGCGATACTTCCCTCCGGCTCTTCGGGCCTTGCGAAGCTCTGTGTACTGCGAGCGCTGCTACTCGCAGCTGAGAAGGACCGTGGAGCTAGCGGCGAATTCGGAGAGCTCTTCGCTGCACTGCGCCGCTCGCAAGCGGCTTCGTTCTTCGCCTTCTGCCGTCCGGCGAGAGCTGAACTCCAGCGGTCAGTTGCAGCTCTGCCCAACAGCGTGTTCTCGGTTCTGCGGGCAAGCACGCCCTCTTGCCTTGGCCCCGAGAGCAAAGTCCCGAGCGAGCACTCGACTCAGTGCAATGCACCCGGAAGGACGCTCTCGCTCGCCTTTCAAGGAGCGATTCCTAACAGCAGAAGCAGCAGAGGCACAAACTGCACGACGAGAGGGGACAACGTAGAACACGTCTCTGTCCTGGCACATTTGCGTGTGCGATACTTCCCTCCGGCTCTTCGGGCCTTGCGAAGCTCTGTGTACTGCGAGCGCTGCTACTCGCAGCTGAGAAGGACCGTGGAGCTAGCGGCGAATTCGGAGAGCTCTTCGCTGCACTGCGCCGCTCGCAAGCGGCTTCGTTCTTCGCCTTCTGCCGTCCGGCGAGAGCTGAACTCCAGCGGTCAGTTGCAGCTCTGCCCAACAGCGTGTTCTCGGTTCTGCGGGCAAGCACGCCCTCTTGCCTTGGCCCCGAGAGCAAAGTCCCGAGCGAGCACTCGACTCAGTGCAATGCACCCGGAAGGACGCTCTCGCTCGCCTTTCAAGGAGCGATTCCTAACAGCAGAAGCAGCAGAGGCACAAACTGCACGACGAGAGGGGACAACGTAGAACACGTCTCTGTCCTGGCACATTTGCGTGTGCGATACTTCCCTCCGGCTCTTCGGGCCTTGCGAAGCTCTGTGTACTGCGAGCGCTGCTACTCGCAGCTGAGAAGGACCGTGGAGCTAGCGGCGAATTCGGAGAGCTCTTCGCTGCACTGCGCCGCTCGCAAGCGGCTTCGTTCTTCGCCTTCTGCCGTCCGGCGAGAGCTGAACTCCAGCGGTCAGTTGCAGCTCTGCCCAACAGCGTGTTCTCGGTTCTGCGGGCAAGCACGCCCTCTTGCCTTGGCCCCGAGAGCAAAGTCCCGAGCGAGCACTCGACTCAGTGCAATGCACCCGGAAGGACGCTCTCGCTCGCCTTTCAAGGAGCGATTCCTAACAGCAGAAGCAGCAGAGGCACAAACTGCACGACGAGAGGGGACAACGTAGAACACGTCTCTGTCCTGGCACATTTGCGTGTGCGATACTTCCCTCCGGCTCTTCGGGCCTTGCGAAGCTCTGTGTACTGCGAGCGCTGCTACTCGCAGCTGAGAAGGACCGTGGAGCTAGCGGCGAATTCGGAGAGCTCTTCGCTGCACTGCGCCGCTCGCAAGCGGCTTCGTTCTTCGCCTTCTGCCGTCCGGCGAGAGCTGAACTCCAGCGGTCAGTTGCAGCTCTGCCCAACAGCGTGTTCTCGGTTCTGCGGGCAAGCACGCCCTCTTGCCTTGGCCCCGAGTGCAAAGTCCCGAGCGAGCACTCGACTCAGTGCAATGCACCCGGAAGGACGCTCTCGCTCGCCTTTCAAGGAGCGATTCCTAACAGCAGAAGCAGCAGAGGCACAAACTGCACGACGAGAGGGGACAACGTAGAACACGTCTCTGTCCTGGCACATTTTCGTGTGCGATACTTCCCTCCGGGTCTTCGGGCCTTGCGAAGCTCTGTGTACTGCGAGCGCTGCTACTCGCAGCTGAGAAGGACCGTGGAGCTAGCGGCGAATTCGGAGAGCTCTTCGCTGCACTGCGCCGCTCGCAAGCGGCTTCGTTCTTCGCCTTCTGCCGTCCGGCGAGAGCTGAACTCCAGCGGTCAGTTGCAGCTCTGCCCAACAGCGTGTTCTCAGTTCTGCGGGCAAGCACGCCCTCTTGCCTTGGCCCCGAGAGCAAAGTCCCGAGCGAGCTCTCGACTCAGTGCAATGCACCCGGAAGGACGCTCTCGCTCGCCTTTCAAGGAGCGATTCCTAACAGCAGAAGCAGCAGAGGCACAAACTGCACGACGAGAAGGGACAACGTAGAACACGTCTCTGTCCTGGCACATTTTCGTGTGCGATACTTCCCTCCGGGTCTTCGGGCCTTGCGAAGCTCTGTGTACTGCGAGCGCTGCTACTCGCAGCTGAGAAGGACCGTGGAGCTAGCGGCGAATTCGGAGAGCTCTTCGCTGCACTGCGCCGCTCGCAAGCGGCTTCGTTCTTCGCCTTCTGCCGTCCGGCGAGAGCTGAACTCCAGCGGTCAGTTGCAGCTCTGCCCAACAGCGTGTTCTCGGTTCTGCGGGCAAGCACGCCCTCTTGCCTTGGCCCCGAGAGCAAAGTCCCGAGCGAGCACTCGACTCAGTGCAATGCACCCGGAAGGACGCTCTCGCTCGCCTTTCAAGGAGCGATTCCTAACAGCAGAAGCAGCAGAGGCACAAACTGCACGACGAGAGGGGACAACGTAGAACACGTCTCTGTCCTGGCACATTTTCGTGTGCGATACTTCCCTCCGGCTCTTCGGGCCTTGCGAAGCTCTGTGTACTGCGAGCGCTGCTACTCGCAGCTGAGAAGGACCGTGGAGCTAGCGGCGAATTCGGAGAGCTCTTCGCTGCACTGCGCCGCTCGCAAGCGGCTTCGTTCTTCGCCTTCTGCCGTCCGGCGAGAGCTGAACTCCAGCGGTCAGTTGCAGCTCTGCCCAACAGCGTGTTCTCGGTTCTGCGGGCAAGGACGCCCTCTTGCCTTGGCCCCGAGAGCAAAGTCCCGAGCGAGCACTCGACTCAGTGCAATGCACCCGGAAGGACGCTCTCGCTCGCCTTTCAAGGAGCGATTCCTAACAGCAGAAGCAGCAGAGGCACAAACTGCACGACGAGAGGGGACAACGTAGAACACGTCTCTGTCCTGGCACATTTTCGTGTGCGATACTTCCCTCCGGCTCTTCGGGCCTTGCGAAGCTCTGTGTACTGCGAGCGCTGCTACTCGCAGCTGAGAAGGACCGTGGAGCTAGCGGCGAATTCGGAGAGCTCTTCGCTGCACTGCGCCGCTCGCAAGCGGCTTCGTTCTTCGCCTTCTGCCGTCCGGCGAGAGCTGAACTCCAGCGGTCAGTTGCAGCTCTGCCCAACAGCGTGTTCTCGGTTCTGCGGGCAAGGACGCCCTCTTGCCTTGGCCCCGAGAGCAAAGTCCCGAGCGAGCACTCGACTCAGTGCAATGCACCCGGAAGGACGCTCTCGCTCGCCTTTCAAGGAGCGATTCCTAACAGCAGAAGCAGCAGAGGCACAAACTGCACGACGAGAGGGGACAACGTAGAACACGTCTCTGTCCTGGCACATTTTCGTGTGCGATACTTCCCTCCGGCTCTTCGGGCCTTGCGAAGCTCTGTGTACTGCGAGCGCTGCTACTCGCAGCTGAGAAGGACCGTGGAGCTAGCGGCGAATTCGGAGAGCTCTTCGCTGCACTGCGCCGCTCGCAAGCGGCTTCGTTCTTCGCCTTCTGCCGTCCGGCGAGAGCTGAACTCCAGCGGTCAGTTGCAGCTCTGCCCAACAGCGTGTTCTCGGTTCTGCGGGCAAGCACGCCCTCTTGCCTTGGCCCCGAGTGCAAAGTCCCGAGCGAGCACTCGACTCAGTGCAATGCACCCGGAAGGACGCTCTCGCTCGCCTTTCAAGGAGCGATTCCTAACAGCAGAAGCAGCAGAGGCACAAACTGCACGACGAGAAGGGACAACGTAGAACACGTCTCTGTCCTGGCACATTTTCGTGTGCGATACTTCCCTCCGGCTCTTCGGGCCTTGCGAAGCTCTGTGTACTGCGAGCGCTGCTACTCGCAGCTGAGAAGGACCGTGGAGCTAGCGGCGAATTCGGAGAGCTCTTCGCTGCACTGCGCCGCTCGCAAGCGGCTTCGTTCTTCGCCTTCTGCCGTCCGGCGAGAGCTGAACTCCAGCGGTCAGTTGCAGCTCTGCCCAACAGCGTGTTCTCGGTTCTGCGGGCAAGCACGCCCTCTTGCCTTGGCCCCGAGAGCAAAGTCCCGAGCGAGCTCTCGACTCAGTGCAATGCACCCGGAAGGACGCTCTCGCTCGCCTTTCAAGGAGCGATTCCTAACAGCAGAAGCAGCAGAGGCACAAACTGCACGACGAGAAGGGACAACGTAGAACACGTCTCTGTCCTGGCACATTTTCGTGTGCGATACTTCCCTCCGGCTCTTCGGGCCTTGCGAAGCTCTGTGTACTGCGAGCGCTGCTACTCGCAGCTGAGAAGGACCGTGGAGCTAGCGGCGAATTCGGAGAGCTCTTCGCTGCACTGCGCCGCTCGCAAGCGGCTTCGTTCTTCGCCTTCTGCCGTCCGGCGAGAGCTGAACTCCAGCGGTCAGTTGCAGCTCTGCCCAACAGCGTGTTCTCGGTTCTGCGGGCAAGCACGCCCTCTTGCCTTGGCCCCGAGAGCAAAGTCCCGAGCGAGCACTCGACTCAGTGCAATGCACCCGGAAGGACGCTCTCGCTCGCCTTTCAAGGAGCGATTCCTAACAGCAGAAGCAGCAGAGGCACAAACTGCACGACGAGAGGGGACAACGTAGAACACGTCTCTGTCCTGGCACATTTTCGTGTGCGATACTTCCCTCCGGGTCTTCGGGCCTTGCGAAGCTCTGTGTACTGCGAGCGCTGCTACTCGCAGCTGAGAAGGACCGTGGAGCTAGCGGCGAATTCGGAGAGCTCTTCGCTGCACTGCGCCGCTCGCAAGCGGCTTCGTTCTTCGCCTTCTGCCGTCCGGCGAGAGCTGAACTCCAGCGGTCAGTTGCAGCTCTGCCCAACAGCGTGTTCTCGGTTCTGCGGGCAAGCACGCCCTCTTGCCTTGGCCCCGAGAGCAAAGTCCCGAGCGAGCACTCGACTCAGTGCAATGCACCCGGAAGGACGCTCTCGCTCGCCTTTCAAGGAGCGATTCCTAACAGCAGAAGCAGCAGAGGCACAAACTGCACGACGAGAGGGGACAACGTAGAACACGTCTCTGTCCTGGCACATTTTCGTGTGCGATACTTCCCTCCGGCTCTTCGGGCCTTGCGAAGCTCTGTGTACTGCGAGCGCTGCTACTCGCAGCTGAGAAGGACCGTGGAGCTAGCGGCGAATTCGGAGAGCTCTTCGCTGCACTGCGCCGCTCGCAAGCGGCTTCGTTCTTCGCCTTCTGCCGTCCGGCGAGAGCTGAACTCCAGCGGTCAGTTGCAGCTCTGCCCAACAGCGTGTTCTCGGTTCTGCGGGCAAGCACGCCCTCTTGCCTTGGCCCCGAGAGCAAAGTCCCGAGCGAGCACTCGACTCAGTGCAATGCACCCGGAAGGACGCTCTCGCTCGCCTTTCAAGGAGCGATTCCTAACAGCAGAAGCAGCAGAGGCACAAACTGCACGACGAGAGGGGACAACGTAGAACACGTCTCTGTCCTGGCACATTTTCGTGTGCGATACTTCCCTCCGGCTCTTCGGGCCTTGCGAAGCTCTGTGTACTGCGAGCGCTGCTACTCGCAGCTGAGAAGGACCGTGGAGCTAGCGGCGAATTCGGAGAGCTCTTCGCTGCACTGCGCCGCTCGCAAGCGGCTTCGTTCTTCGCCTTCTGCCGTCCGGCGAGAGCTGAACTCCAGCGGTCAGTTGCAGCTCTGCCCAACAGCGTGTTCTCGGTTCTGCGGGCAAGCACGCCCTCTTGCCTTGGCCCCGAGAGCAAAGTCCCGAGCGAGCACTCGACTCAGTGCAATGCACCCGGAAGGACGCTCTCGCTCGCCTTTCAAGGAGCGATTCCTAACAGCAGAAGCAGCAGAGGCACAAACTGCACGACGAGAGGGGACAACGTAGAACACGTCTCTGTCCTGGCACATTTTCGTGTGCGATACTTCCCTCCGGCTCTTCGGTCCTTGCGAAGCTCTGTGTACTGCGAGCGCTGCTACTCGCAGCTGAGAAGGACCGTGGAGCTAGCGGCGAATTCGGAGAGCTCTTCGCTGCACTGCGCCGCTCGCAAGCGGCTTCGTTCTTCGCCTTCTGCCGTCCGGCGAGAGCTGAACTCCAGCGGTCAGTTGCAGCTCTGCCCAACAGCGTGTTCTCGGTTCTGCGGGCAAGCACGCCCTCTTGCCTTGGCCCCGAGTGCAAAGTCCCGAGCGAGCACTCGACTCAGTGCAATGCACCCGGAAGGACGCTCTCGCTCGCCTTTCAAGGAGCGATTCCTAACAGCAGAAGCAGCAGAGGCACAAACTGCACGACGAGAAGGGACAACGTAGAACACGTCTCTGTCCTGGCACATTTGCGTGTGCGATACTTCCCTCCGGCTCTTCGGGCCTTGCGAAGCTCTGTGTACTGCGAGCGCTGCTACTCGCAGCTGAGAAGGACCGTGGAGCTAGCGGCGAATTCGGAGAGCTCTTCGCTGCACTGCGCCGCTCGCAAGCGGCTTCGTTCTTCGCCTTCTGCCGTCCGGCGAGAGCTGAACTCCAGCGGTCAGTTGCAGCTCTGCCCAACAGCGTGTTCTCGGTTCTGCGGGCAAGCACGCCCTCTTGCCTTGGCCCCGAGAGCAAAGTCCCGAGCGAGCTCTCGACTCAGTGCAATGCACCCGGAAGGACGCTCTCGCTCGCCTTTCAAGGAGCGATTCCTAACAGCAGAAGCAGCAGAGGCACAAACTGCACGACGAGAAGGGACAACGTAGAACACGTCTCTGTCCTGGCACATTTTCGTGTGCGATACTTCCCTCCGGGTCTTCGGGCCTTGCGAAGCTCTGTGTACTGCGAGCGCTGCTACTCGCAGCTGAGAAGGACCGTGGAGCTAGCGGCGAATTCGGAGAGCTCTTCGCTGCACTGCGCCGCTCGCAAGCGGCTTCGTTCTTCGCCTTCTGCCGTCCGGCGAAGGCTGAACTCCAGCGGTCAGTTGCAGCTCTGCCCAACAGCGTGTTCTCGGTTCTGCGGGCAAGCACGCCCTCTTGCCTTGGCCCCGAGAGCAAAGTCCCGAGCGAGCACTCGACTCAGTGCAATGCACCCGGAAGGACGCTCTCGCTCGCCTTTCAAGGAGCGATTCCTAACAGCAGAAGCAGCAGAGGCACAAACTGCACGACGAGAGGGGACAACGTAGAACACGTCTCTGTCCTGGCACATTTTCGTGTGCGATACTTCCCTCCGGCTCTTCGGGCCTTGCGAAGCTCTGTGTACTGCGAGCGCTGCTACTCGCAGCTGAGAAGGACCGTGGAGCTAGCGGCGAATTCGGAGAGCTCTTCGCTGCACTGCGCCGCTCGCAAGCGGCTTCGTTCTTCGCCTTCTGCCGTCCGGCGAGAGCTGAACTCCAGCGGTCAGTTGCAGCTCTGCCCAACAGCGTGTTCTCGGTTCTGCGGGCAAGCACGCCCTCTTGCCTTGGCCCCGAGAGCAAAGTCCCGAGCGAGCACTCGACTCAGTGCAATGCACCCGGAAGGACGCTCTCGCTCGCCTTTCAAGGAGCGATTCCTAACAGCAGAAGCAGCAGAGGCACAAACTGCACGACGAGAGGGGACAACGTAGAACACGTCTCTGTCCTGGCACATTTGCGTGTGCGATACTTCCCTCCGGCTCTTCGGGCCTTGCGAAGCTCTGTGTACTGCGAGCGCTGCTACTCGCAGCTGAGAAGGACCGTGGAGCTAGCGGCGAATTCGGAGAGCTCTTCGCTGCACTGCGCCGCTCGCAAGCGGCTTCGTTCTTCGCCTTCTGCCGTCCGGCGAGAGCTGAACTCCAGCGGTCAGTTGCAGCTCTGCCCAACAGCGTGTTCTCGGTTCTGCGGGCAAGCACGCCCTCTTGCCTTGGCCCCGAGAGCAAAGTCCCGAGCGAGCACTCGACTCAGTGCAATGCACCCGGAAGGACGCTCTCGCTCGCCTTTCAAGGAGCGATTCCTAACAGCAGAAGCAGCAGAGGCACAAACTGCACGACGAGAGGGGACAACGTAGAACACGTCTCTGTCCTGGCACATTTGCGTGTGCGATACTTCCCTCCGGCTCTTCGGGCCTTGCGAAGCTCTGTGTACTGCGAGCGCTGCTACTCGCAGCTGAGAAGGACCGTGGAGCTAGCGGCGAATTCGGAGAGCTCTTCGCTGCACTGCGCCGCTCGCAAGCGGCTTCGTTCTTCGCCTTCTGCCGTCCGGCGAGAGCTGAACTCCAGCGGTCAGTTGCAGCTCTGCCCAACAGCGTGTTCTCGGTTCTGCGGGCAAGCACGCCCTCTTGCCTTGGCCCCGAGAGCAAAGTCCCGAGCGAGCACTCGACTCAGTGCAATGCACCCGGAAGGACGCTCTCGCTCGCCTTTCAAGGAGCGATTCCTAACAGCAGAAGCAGCAGAGGCACAAACTGCACGACGAGAGGGGACAACGTAGAACACGTCTCTGTCCTGGCACATTTGCGTGTGCGATACTTCCCTCCGGCTCTTCGGGCCTTGCGAAGCTCTGTGTACTGCGAGCGCTGCTACTCGCAGCTGAGAAGGACCGTGGAGCTAGCGGCGAATTCGGAGAGCTCTTCGCTGCACTGCGCCGCTCGCAAGCGGCTTCGTTCTTCGCCTTCTGCCGTCCGGCGAGAGCTGAACTCCAGCGGTCAGTTGCAGCTCTGCCCAACAGCGTGTTCTCGGTTCTGCGGGCAAGCACGCCCTCTTGCCTTGGCCCCGAGAGCAAAGTCCCGAGCGAGCACTCGACTCAGTGCAATGCACCCGGAAGGACGCTCTCGCTCGCCTTTCAAGGAGCGATTCCTAACAGCAGAAGCAGCAGAGGCACAAACTGCACGACGAGAGGGGACAACGTAGAACACGTCTCTGTCCTGGCACATTTGCGTGTGCGATACTTCCCTCCGGCTCTTCGGGCCTTGCGAAGCTCTGTGTACTGCGAGCGCTGCTACTCGCAGCTGAGAAGGACCGTGGAGCTAGCGGCGAATTCGGAGAGCTCTTCGCTGCACTGCGCCGCTCGCAAGCGGCTTCGTTCTTCGCCTTCTGCCGTCCGGCGAGAGCTGAACTCCAGCGGTCAGTTGCAGCTCTGCCCAACAGCGTGTTCTCGGTTCTGCGGGCAAGCACGCCCTCTTGCCTTGGCCCCGAGAGCAAAGTCCCGAGCGAGCACTCGACTCAGTGCAATGCACCCGGAAGGACGCTCTCGCTCGCCTTTCAAGGAGCGATTCCTAACAGCAGAAGCAGCAGAGGCACAAACTGCACGACGAGAGGGGACAACGTAGAACACGTCTCTGTCCTGGCACATTTGCGTGTGCGATACTTCCCTCCGGCTCTTCGGGCCTTGCGAAGCTCTGTGTACTGCGAGCGCTGCTACTCGCAGCTGAGAAGGACCGTGGAGCTAGCGGCGAATTCGGAGAGCTCTTCGCTGCACTGCGCCGCTCGCAAGCGGCTTCGTTCTTCGCCTTCTGCCGTCCGGCGAGAGCTGAACTCCAGCGGTCAGTTGCAGCTCTGCCCAACAGCGTGTTCTCGGTTCTGCGGGCAAGCACGCCCTCTTGCCTTGGCCCCGAGAGCAAAGTCCCGAGCGAGCTCTCGACTCAGTGCAATGCACCCGGAAGGACGCTCTCGCTCGCCTTTCAAGGAGCGATTCCTAACAGCAGAAGCAGCAGAGGCACAAACTGCACGACGAGAAGGGACAACGTAGAACACGTCTCTGTCCTGGCACATTTTCGTGTGCGATACTTCCCTCCGGGTCTTCGGGCCTTGCGAAGCTCTGTGTACTGCGAGCGCTGCTACTCGCAGCTGAGAAGGACCGTGGAGCTAGCGGCGAATTCGGAGAGCTCTTCGCTGCACTGCGCCGCTCGCAAGCGGCTTCGTTCTTCGCCTTCTGCCGTCCGGCGAGAGCTGAACTCCAGCGGTCAGTTGCAGCTCTGCCCAACAGCGTGTTCTCGGTTCTGCGGGCAAGCACGCCCTCTTGCCTTGGCCCCGAGAGCAAAGTCCCGAGCGAGCACTCGACTCAGTGCAATGCACCCGGAAGGACGCTCTCGCTCGCCTTTCAAGGAGCGATTCCTAACAGCAGAAGCAGCAGAGGCACAAACTGCACGACGAGAGGGGACAACGTAGAACACGTCTCTGTCCTGGCACATTTTCGTGTGCGATACTTCCCTCCGGCTCTTCGGGCCTTGCGAAGCTCTGTGTACTGCGAGCGCTGCTACTCGCAGCTGAGAAGGACCGTGGAGCTAGCGGCGAATTCGGAGAGCTCTTCGCTGCACTGCGCCGCTCGCAAGCGGCTTCGTTCTTCGCCTTCTGCCGTCCGGCGAGAGCTGAACTCCAGCGGTCAGTTGCAGCTCTGCCCAACAGCGTCTTCTCGGTTCTGCGGGCAAGGACGCCCTCTTGCCTTGGCCCCGAGAGCAAAGTCCCGAGCGAGCACTCGACTCAGTGCAATGCACCCGGAAGGACGCTCTCGCTCGCCTTTCAAGGAGCGATTCCTAACAGCAGAAGCAGCAGAGGCACAAACTGCACGACGAGAGGGGACAACGTAGAACACGTCTCTGTCCTGGCACATTTTCGTGTGCGATACTTCCCTCCGGCTCTTCGGGCCTTGCGAAGCTCTGTGTACTGCGAGCGCTGCTACTCGCAGCTGAGAAGGACCGTGGAGCTAGCGGCGAATTCGGAGAGCTCTTCGCTGCACTGCGCCGCTCGCAAGCGGCTTCGTTCTTCGCCTTCTGCCGTCCGGCGAGAGCTGAACTCCAGCGGTCAGTTGCAGCTCTGCCCAACAGCGTGTTCTCGGTTCTGCGGGCAAGCACGCCCTCTTGCCTTGGCCCCGAGTGCAAAGTCCCGAGCGAGCACTCGACTCAGTGCAATGCACCCGGAAGGACGCTCTCGCTCGCCTTTCAAGGAGCGATTCCTAACAGCAGAAGCAGCAGAGGCACAAACTGCACGACGAGAGGGGACAACGTAGAACACGTCTCTGTCCTGGCACATTTTCGTGTGCGATACTTCCCTCCGGCTCTTCGGGCCTTGCGAAGCTCTGTGTACTGCGAGCGCTGCTACTCGCAGCTGAGAAGGACCGTGGAGCTAGCGGCGAATTCGGAGAGCTCTTCGCTGCACTGCGCCGCTCGCAAGCGGCTTCGTTCTTCGCCTTCTGCCGTCCGGCGAGAGCTGAACTCCAGCGGTCAGTTGCAGCTCTGCCCAACAGCGTGTTCTCGGTTCTGCGGGCAAGCACGCCCTCTTGCCTTGGCCCCGAGAGCAAAGTCCCGAGCGAGCTCTCGACTCAGTGCAATGCACCCGGAAGGACGCTCTCGCTCGTCTTTCAAGGAGCGATTCCTAACAGCAGAAGCAGCAGAGGCACAAACTGCACGACGAGAAGGGACAACGTAGAACACGTCTCTGTCCTGGCACATTTGCGTGTGCGATACTTCCCTCCGGCTCTTCGGGCCTTGCGAAGCTCTGTGTACTGCGAGCGCTGCTACTCGCAGCTGAGAAGGACCGTGGAGCTAGCGGCGAATTCGGAGAGCTCTTCGCTGCACTGCGCCGCTCGCAAGCGGCTTCGTTCTTCGCCTTCTGCCGTCCGGCGAGAGCTGAACTCCAGCGGTCAGTTGCAGCTCTGCCCAACAGCGTGTTCTCGGTTCTGCGGGCAAGCACGCCCTCTTGCCTTGGCCCCGAGAGCAAAGTCCCGAGCGAGCACTCGACTCAGTGCAATGCACCCGGAAGGACGCTCTCGCTCGCCTTTCAAGGAGCGATTCCTAACAGCAGAAGCAGCAGAGGCACAAACTGCACGACGAGAGGGGACAACGTAGAACACGTCTCTGTCCTGGCACATTTTCGTGTGCGATACTTCCCTCCGGCTCTTCGGGCCTTGCGAAGCTCTGTGTACTGCGAGCGCTGCTACTCGCAGCTGAGAAGGACCGTGGAGCTAGCGGCGAATTCGGAGAGCTCTTCGCTGCACTGCGCCGCTCGCAAGCGGCTTCGTTCTTCGCCTTCTGCCGTCCGGCGAGAGCTGAACTCCAGCGGTCAGTTGCAGCTCTGCCCAACAGCGTGTTCTCGGTTCTGCGGGCAAGCACGCCCTCTTGCCTTGGCCCCGAGAGCAAAGTCCCGAGCGAGCACTCGACTCAGTGCAATGCACCCGGAAGGACGCTCTCGCTCGCCTTTCAAGGAGCGATTCCTAACAGCAGAAGCAGCAGAGGCACAAACTGCACGACGAGAGGGGACAACGTAGAACACGTCTCTGTCCTGGCACATTTTCGTGTGCGATACTTCCCTCCGGCTCTTCGGGCCTTGCGAAGCTCTGTGTACTGCGAGCGCTGCTACTCGCAGCTGAGAAGGACCGTGGAGCTAGCGGCGAATTCGGAGAGCTCTTCGCTGCACTGCGCCGCTCGCAAGCGGCTTCGTTCTTCGCCTTCTGCCGTCCGGCGAGAGCTGAACTCCAGCGGTCAGTTGCAGCTCTGCCCAACAGCGTGTTCTCGGTTCTGCGGGCAAGCACGCCCTCTTGCCTTGGCCCCGAGAGCAAAGTCCCGAGCGAGCACTCGACTCAGTGCAATGCACCCGGAAGGACGCTCTCGCTCGCCTTTCAAGGAGCGATTCCTAACAGCAGAAGCAGCAGAGGCACAAACTGCACGACGAGAGGGGACAACGTAGAACACGTCTCTGTCCTGGCACATTTTCGTGTGCGATACTTCCCTCCGGCTCTTCGGGCCTTGCGAAGCTCTGTGTACTGCGAGCGCTGCTACTCGCAGCTGAGAAGGACCGTGGAGCTAGCGGCGAATTCGGAGAGCTCTTCGCTGCACTGCGCCGCTCGCAAGCGGCTTCGTTCTTCGCCTTCTGCCGTCCGGCGAGAGCTGAACTCCAGCGGTCAGTTGCAGCTCTGCCCAACAGCGTGTTCTCGGTTCTGCGGGCAAGCACGCCCTCTTGCCTTGGCCCCGAGTGCAAAGTCCCGAGCGAGCACTCGACTCAGTGCAATGCACCCGGAAGGACGCTCTCGCTCGCCTTTCAAGGAGCGATTCCTAACAGCAGAAGCAGCAGAGGCACAAACTGCACGACGAGAGGGGACAACGTAGAACACGTCTCTGTCCTGGCACATTTTCGTGTGCGATACTTCCCTCCGGCTCTTCGGGCCTTGCGAAGCTCTGTGTACTGCGAGCGCTGCTACTCGCAGCTGAGAAGGACCGTGGAGCTAGCGGCGAATTCGGAGAGCTCTTCGCTGCACTGCGCCGCTCGCAAGCGGCTTCGTTCTTCGCCTTCTGCCGTCCGGCGAGAGCTGAACTCCAGCGGTCAGTTGCAGCTCTGCCCAACAGCGTGTTCTCGGTTCTGCGGGCAAGCACGCCCTCTTGCCTTGGCCCCGAGAGCAAAGTCCCGAGCGAGCTCTCGACTCAGTGCAATGCACCCGGAAGGACGCTCTCGCTCGCCTTTCAAGGAGCGATTCCTAACAGCAGAAGCAGCAGAGGCACAAACTGCACGACGAGAAGGGACAACGTAGAACACGTCTCTGTCCTGGCACATTTGCGTGTGCGATACTTCCCTCCGGCTCTTCGGGCCTTGCGAAGCTCTGTGTACTGCGAGCGCTGCTACTCGCAGCTGAGAAGGACCGTGGAGCTAGCGGCGAATTCGGAGAGCTCTTCGCTGCACTGCGCCGCTCGCAAGCGGCTTCGTTCTTCGCCTTCTGCCGTCCGGCGAAGGCTGAACTCCAGCGGTCAGTTGCAGCTCTGCCCAACAGCGTGTTCTCGGTTCTGCGGGCAAGCACGCCCTCTTGCCTTGGCCCCGAGAGCAAAGTCCCGAGCGAGCACTCGACTCAGTGCAATGCACCCGGAAGGACGCTCTCGCTCGCCTTTCAAGGAGCGATTCCTAACAGCAGAAGCAGCAGAGGCACAAACTGCACGACGAGAGGGGACAACGTAGAACACGTCTCTGTCCTGGCACATTTTCGTGTGCGATACTTCCCTCCGGCTCTTCGGGCCTTGCGAAGCTCTGTGTACTGCGAGCGCTGCTACTCGCAGCTGAGAAGGACCGTGGAGCTAGCGGCGAATTCGGAGAGCTCTTCGCTGCACTGCGCCGCTCGCAAGCGGCTTCGTTCTTCGCCTTCTGCCGTCCGGCGAGAGCTGAACTCCAGCGGTCAGTTGCAGCTCTGCCCAACAGCGTGTTCTCGGTTCTGCGGGCAAGCACGCCCTCTTGCCTTGGCCCCGAGAGCAAAGTCCCGAGCGAGCACTCGACTCAGTGCAATGCACCCGGAAGGACGCTCTCGCTCGCCTTTCAAGGAGCGATTCCTAACAGCAGAAGCAGCAGAGGCACAAACTGCACGACGAGAGGGGACAACGTAGAACACGTCTCTGTCCTGGCACATTTTCGTGTGCGATACTTCCCTCCGGCTCTTCGGGCCTTGCGAAGCTCTGTGTACTGCGAGCGCTGCTACTCGCAGCTGAGAAGGACCGTGGAGCTAGCGGCGAATTCGGAGAGCTCTTCGCTGCACTGCGCCGCTCGCAAGCGGCTTCGTTCTTCGCCTTCTGCCGTCCGGCGAGAGCTGAACTCCAGCGGTCAGTTGCAGCTCTGCCCAACAGCGTGTTCTCGGTTCTGCGGGCAAGCACGCCCTCTTGCCTTGGCCCCGAGAGCAAAGTCCCGAGCGAGCACTCGACTCAGTGCAATGCACCCGGAAGGACGCTCTCGCTCGCCTTTCAAGGAGCGATTCCTAACAGCAGAAGCAGCAGAGGCACAAACTGCACGACGAGAGGGGACAACGTAGAACACGTCTCTGTCCTGGCACATTTTCGTGTGCGATACTTCCCTCCGGCTCTT
The DNA here is from genome assembly GCF_052056855.1 of Sturnus vulgaris. Taxonomy (NCBI): domain Eukaryota; kingdom Metazoa; phylum Chordata; class Aves; order Passeriformes; family Sturnidae; genus Sturnus; species Sturnus vulgaris. The sequence continues at coordinate 1,033 of NW_028276623.1, read as the reverse complement.
CGGGCCTTGCGAAGCTCTGTGTACTGCGAGCGCTGCTACTCGCAGCTGAGAAGGACCGTGGAGCTAGCGGCGAATTCGGAGAGCTCTTCGCTGCACTGCGCCGCTCGCAAGCGGCTTCGTTCTTCGCCTTCTGCCGTCCGGCGAGAGCTGAACTCCAGCGGTCAGTTGCAGCTCTGCCCAACAGCGTGTTCTCGGTTCTGCGGGCAAGCACGCCCTCTTGCCTTGGCCCCGAGAGCAAAGTCCCGAGCGAGCACTCGACTCAGTGCAATGCACCCGGAAGGACGCTCTCGCTCGCCTTTCAAGGAGCGATTCCTAACAGCAGAAGCAGCAGAGGCACAAACTGCACGACGAGAGGGGACAACGTAGAACACGTCTCTGTCCTGGCACATTTTCGTGTGCGATACTTCCCTCCGGCTCTTCGGGCCTTGCGAAGCTCTGTGTACTGCGAGCGCTGCTACTCGCAGCTGAGAAGGACCGTGGAGCTAGCGGCGAATTCGGAGAGCTCTTCGCTGCACTGCGCCGCTCGCAAGCGGCTTCGTTTCTTCGCCTTCTGCCGTCCGGCGAGAGCTGAACTCCAGCGGTCAGTTGCAGCTCTGCCCAACAGCGTGTTCTCGGTTCTGCGGGCAAGCACGCCCTCTTGCCTTGGCCCCGAGTGCAAAGTCCCGAGCGAGCACTCGACTCAGTGCAATGCACCCGGAAGGACGCTCTCGCTCGCCTTTCAAGGAGCGATTCCTAACAGCAGAAGCAGCAGAGGCACAAACTGCACGACGAGAAGGGACAACGTAGAACACGTCTCTGTCCTGGCACATTTTCGTGTGCGATACTTCCCTCCGGCTCTTCGGGCCTTGCGAAGCTCTGTGTACTGCGAGCGCTGCTACTCGCAGCTGAGAAGGACCGTGGAGCTAGCGGCGAATTCGGAGAGCTCTTCGCTGCACTGCGCCGCTCGCAAGCGGCTTCGTTCTTCGCCTTCTGCCGTCCGGCGAGAGCTGAACTCCAGCGGTCAGTTGCAGCTCTGCCCAACAGCGTGTTCTCA
>NW_028276622.1:0-82788 GCF_052056855.1 Sturnus vulgaris | reverse complement strand
TCCATGACCATAGATCCCAATCCCAATCCCATAGATCCCAATCCCACAGATCCCATAGATCCCATAGATCCCAGGGATCCCATACCGCCTGGAATCTCTCGTAGCTGGGCTCCCCGGGTTTGGGCGGGTCCATGACGGCGTCCATCACCAGCTGTCCGGGCACGGGCGGGCACAGCCGCACCGACACGAGCTTCGCCAGCTGCGCCTTCACCTCGGGGTGCAGGTTCACCACCTCCACGTAGCCGCCCCGCAGGCCACACCTGCCCCACGGCCACCAGTCGGCACCCGGCACCCGCCGTGGGCACCCACGGGTGGGGGTTTGGGGTGGGAAGCCATGGGTGGGGGTTTGGGGTGGGAGCCACGGGTGGGGGTTTGGGGTGGGGGTTTGGGATGGGATCCCATGGGTGGGGATTTGGGGTGGGAGCCATGGGTGGGGGTTTGGGATGGGATCCCATGGGTGGGGGTTTGGGATGGGATCCCATGGGTGGGGGTTTGGGGTGGGATCCATGGATGGGAACCCATGGGTGGGGGTTTGGGATGGGGGTTTGGGGTGGGAACCCATGGGTGGGGGTTTGGGATGGGGGTTTGGGATGGGAACCCATGGGTGGGCACCTATGGATGGGATCATGGATGGGAACCCATGGGTGCGGATTTGGGAGTTTGGGATGGAATCCATGGATGGAACCTATGGGTGGGGATCTGGGATAGGGATTTGGGATGGGATCCATGGGTGGGGGTTTGGGGTGGGATTCCATGAGTGGGATCCATGTATTGGAATCTATGGATGGGATCCATGGATGGGAACCCATGGAGCACACATGACATCCATGGAATCTCCACATCTGTATCCAATGTCCCTGACCCCAATCCATGACATCCATGGCCCCAATCCATGACATCCCTGACCCCAATCCATGACATCCATGGTCCCAATCCACAACATCCATGGGGTGGTGGCACCTCCATCCCCAATCAATGACATCCATGACCCCAATCCATGAAAATCCATGGTCCCAATCCATGACATCCATGGGGTGGTGGCACCTCCATCCCCAATCCATGACATCCATGACATCCATGTCCCCAATCCATGAAAAATCCATGATCCCAATCCATGACATCCATGAAAATCCATGTCCCCAACCCCAGGGGATTCACAGGGTGGTGGCACCTCAGTCCCCAACCCATGACATCCATGAAAATCCATGTCCCCAATCCATGAAAATCCATGTCCCCAATCCACGACATCCACAGGCCGGTGTCACCTCCCCCCACCCCGGGGATCCCACGGGAGCCAGGAGGGGCCGCTCCCGGCATTCCCAGCACTCACTCTCCCATGAATCCCTTGGAGATGGAGTGGAAGGAGGCCAACTCCACCTCCTCCGAGTAGGGCGGCCCCAGCTCCATCAGGACCTTCTTGAAGGAGTGGAAGGCCGAGCCCTCGGCGTACACGTTGTCCTGGTACACCTGGGGGGACGTCACCCACAATTCCAGGGCTTTTCCCGGGAAAAAGGGTGGGGAGGGGGACACACACGGCCGGGTGACCCCGCCCACCTCGTCGGCCATGAGGAAAAGTTTCTCGTCGTAGGCGAATTTGATCACTTCCTCGATGCACTCGCGGCTCTGCACCTGGCCTGGGGACACCCGGGGGGGACACGGGGGACACTGAAACTGGGGGGGGTCAGTCCGCTGCTGAACTGGGCTCCCGGGCCAGTCTTGGGCTCCCGGGCCAGTCTTGGGGTCCCACTTCAGTCTTGGGGTCCCACTTCAGTCTTGGGGTCCCAGTCCAGGCTTGGGGTCCCAGTCCAGTCTTGGGGTCCCGGGCCAGTTTTGGGGCCCCAGTCCAGTCTTGGGTTCCCAGTCCAGTCCAGAGGTCCCAGTCCAGTTCTGGGGTCCCGGGCCAGTCTTGGGGTCCCACTTCAGTCTTCAGGTCCCAGTCCAAGCTTGGGGTCCCAGTTCAGTCTTGGAGTCCCAGTCCAGTTTTGGGGTCCCCAAGGTCCCAGTCCAGTTTTGGGGTCCCAGTCCAGTTTTGGGGTCCCAGTACAGTTCTGGGGTCCCAGTCCAGTCCTGAGTTCCCAGTCCAGTTTTAGTTTCCCAGTCCAGTTTTAGTTTCCCAGTCCAGCCCAGGAGTCCCAGTCCAGTCTTGGGGTCCCAGTCCAGTTCTGGGGTCCCAGTCCAGTTCTGGGGTCCCAGTCCAGTTTTAGTTTCCCAGTCCAGTTTTAGTTTCCCAGTCCAGCCCAGAGGTCCCAGTCCAGTTTTGGGATCCCAATCCCAGTCTGTGGATCCCGGCTCAGTTTTGGGGTCCCAGCTCACCCTGGATCCCACCCCAGGTGTCCCACACCAGATATCCCACCCCATGGATGCCATCCCATAGATCCCATCCCATGTGTCCCACCCCACCCATCCCATGTGTCCCACCCCACCCCATAGATCCCATCCCATGGATCCCATCCCACCCCATCCCATGTGTCCCACCCCACCCCATAGATCCCACCCCATAGATTCCACCCCATAGATTCCACCCCATAGATTCCACCCCATAGATTCCACCCCATGGATCCCACCCCATGGATCCCATCCCATCCCACCCCATGGATCCCACCCCATGGATCCCATCCCATGCATCCCATCCCACCCCACCCCATGGATCCCATCCCACCCCAAGGATCCCATCCCATGGATCCCATCCCACCCCATAGATCCCACCCCATAGATCCCACCCCACGGATCCCATCCCACGGATCCAATCCCACCCCACGGACCCCACCCCAAGGATCCCATCCCATGGATCCAATCCCACCCCACGGACCCCACCCCAAGGATCCCATCCCATGGATCCAATCCCACCCCATAGATCCCACCCCAAGGATCCCATCCCATGGATCCCATCCCACCCCACAGATCCCACCCCACGGACCCCACCCCACTCTCCCACCCCACAGATCCCACCCCACGGACCCCACCCCACTCTCCCACCCCAGGGACCCCACCCCACTCTCCCACCCCACAGATCCCACCCCAGGGACCCCACCCCACTCTCCCACCCCAGGGACCCCACCCCACCCTCCCACCCCACAGATCCCCCCCCCCCCCGCCCCCCATTGCGGTTACCGGTGGGGTTGCCGGGGTTGATGATGCAGAGCACGCGGGGGCAGCAGCGCTTGCGACCCTCGGCCAGCGCCCGGCGCAGCTCGGCCACGTCGAGCGCCCAGCAGCGCTCCTCGGCCAGGTAATAATTGAGCTGCACCGCCTCCAGCTCCGCCAGGGCCGCCGAGTAGAGCGGGTACTGCGGGATCGGGATCAGAACCCCCGTGCGAGACCCGCCCGAACCCGACACCAACAGCTTCAGCACGTTCTGGAATGAGAGAGGGGAGGGGGAGTGAGGGGCGGGGGGGAATGGGGAGGTGGTGGGGACAGTGAGGGGGACGGGATGGGGACGGGATGGGGACAATCCGGGGGATAGCGTGGGGTGGGAATGGGGAGATCGTGGGGACAGTGAGGGGGACGGGATGGGGACACGGTGGGGACAATCGGGGGACAGTGTATGGTGGGAATTGGGAGATCGTGGGGACAGTGAGGGGGACGGGATGGGGACGGGATGGGGACAATCAGGGGATAGCGTGGGGTGGGAATCGGGAGATCGTGGGGACAATCTTGGGGACAGTGAGGGGTAGGAATGGGGACGTGGTGGGGACGTGGTGGGGACAATCAGGGGACAGCGTGGAGTGGAAATCAGGAGATCGTGGGGACGTGGTGGGGACAATCAGGGGACAATCGTGGGGACAATCGGGGACAGGATGGGGTGGGAATCAAGAGATCGTGGGGACAACCAGGGGACAATCAGGGGACAATGGTGGGAACTGGGACATCGTGGGGACCGTGAGGGGACAGTGAGGGGAATCCGGAGATCGTGGGGACAATCAGGGGACACTGAGGGGACAGGACAGGGTGGGGACATCACGGGGACAATGAGGGGACATCATGAGAACATCACGGGGACATGGCGGGGCTGGGAATGAGGACACCATGGGGACATCACGGGGACAATGGTGGGGACAGTGAGGACAATGCAGGGACAGCAACTTGGCGACAGCGGGACCGTGACAACGACACGGGGACAACGCGGGGACAACGAGGGGGGGAGTGGGGACAACGCGGGGACAACCCAGCGCCACCATCACCACGGCAACCCCCATGGCCTCGGCGACAACGCGGGAGCTGGCACTGTCCCCGGGGCAGGAGCTGGCACTGTCCCCGGGGCAGGAGCTGGCACTGTCCCCAAGGCAGGAGCTGGCACTGTCCCCGGGGCAGGAGCTGGCATTGTCCCCAGCCAGGCGTGGGGACACCAAGGACACGCCACCCCCCCCCCCCCCCCCCCACCCCGGGAGATGCCACAAAGGTCCCTTTGTCGCCGGCCACCGTGGGAACGGCCGGGGGGTGGCACCGCGCCATCGAGGGTTGGGCTGGGTTGGGTTGGGGGGGGGTGGTGGCCGATGTCACCGGTGTCACCGATGTCACCGCACCACGATGGCGTCGCTGGCGCCCGTGGACAGGAAGATGTCGTCGGCTTTGGAGGGGACACCGTCGCGACGCTCGATGTAGCGCGCCACGCTCTCCCGAACCATCTGCACGCCGGGGCTGGCGCTGTAGGAACCTGCCAGGGGACAGCCACGTTGTCACCTCCCCCTCACCCCCCAACTTCAGGTGACACCCGAGGTTGTCCCCAAGCTCCGGGGGTGGCGAGGGGAGGTGACACCGACCCACGCTCTGGCCACCGCAAGCCTCCAAAAGTCGCTGCGCTCGCTCCTTGGCGTCGCTGGGGAGGGACGCGTCCTTCATGAGCTCCGGGCACAGGCACAGCGCTGTCACCTGAGGGGACAGCGAGGTGACAGAGAGGTGACAAAGCAACCCCGGGAAGGGGTGGTGGCAGTGCCGAGGTGTCGCCGAGGCCGTACCTGGCGGAGGAAGGTGATGGGCTGCTGGCCCATGGCGTGCGCGTCACCGATGTTGGCCTTGATCACCTCGGTGAAGGGCTTGGGGACACCCTGGGGGGACACGGGGGACAGCGGTGGGGACAGGGGACAGGGATGGGGACAGGGGACAGGGACAGGGATGGGGACACGAGGAGGGGATGGGGACAGGGACAGAGATGGGGACAGGGACACGAATGGGGACAAGGGACAGGGACAAGGACAGGGATAAGGAAAAGGGACAGGGATGGGGACAGGGACAAGGGATGGGGACACGAGGAGGGGATGGGGACAGGGACAGGGACAGGGATAAGGAAAAGGGACAGGGACAGGGATGGGGACAGGGGACAGGGACAGGGACAGGGACAAAGGACAAAGGCAGGGGACAGGAACAGGGACAGGGACAAGGGATGGGGACACCAGGAGGGGACAGGGACAGGGACAGAAGGGACAGGGACAAAGGACAAGGGACAGGAATAGGGACAGGGATGGGGACAGGGACAAGAATTGGGACAGAGATTGGGACAAGGGACAGAAACAAGGGACAGGGACGGGGACAAGGGACAGGGACAGCAGGGACAACAGGGACAGGGGGACAGGAATGGGGACAAGGGACAAGGACAGGGACAGGGACAAGGATGGGGACAGTGACAACTCAGGGGCCGTGACCTCCCTGTCCCCCCACCCAGTGCCACCCCCCCCCCCCGTGTCCCCACCAGCCGAGTGACGTCACCCCCGTGTCCCCTGCCCTGGGACAACACCGGGGACACCTTGGGGACACTTTGGGGACACCCTGGGGACACTTTGGGGACACCTTGGGGACATCCGGGCCAGCCCTGGCAGGGCGGCAGCCGCGTCCCCACCCCCAGCCCAGGTGACCGAGGCCACTCGAGCCGGACTTTGGCCACCTCGGGTGGCACCGCCCCGATTGTGTCACCTCTGTCACCCGGCCTCACCCCCTGTCACCTCCTGTCACCTCTTGTCACCAAAGCCACCCCCCCACCCCGAAAAAAAAGGTGGGGACAAAGGGGACCCCGATTTTGGGGACAGAAATTCCCGTTTTGGGGGTGGCCTGGAAGGGAAAATTCTTTTTTTTTTTTTTTTTTTTTTTGGGGGGGGGGGGAATTCTTTTTTGGGGGGGGTTAAAATAATTTTTTGGGGTAAAAAAACGTTTTTTCGGGGAAAAAAAATCAAATTTTGGGGTAAAATCCCCTTTTTTGGGGCGATAAAAATCTTTTTTTAGGGAGGTTAAAGGCAGTTTTGGGGAGCGAAAGGATTTTTGGAATAAAGTTTTTTTTGGGGGGGGGAAAAAAAACTTTTTTTGAGAAATAAAATCTTTTTTAGGGGGATAAAAACTCATTTTGGGGGAGATAAAATCCCCTTTTTGGGGGGTAAAACCCCTTTTTGGGGCGGAAATCCTTTTTTTGGGAGGAAAAATCCTATTTTTGGGGGGAAAAATCCCAATTTTTGGGGGAATAAATCACATTTTTGGGGGGTAAAATCCCAATTTTGGGGGGGTAAAACCCCAATTTTTGGGGGGAAAAATCCCAATTTTGGGGGGGGTAAAACCCCAATTTTTGGGGGGAAAAATCCCCAATTTTTGGGGGTTCTTATGGGGCCAAGTTTGGGATGTTCCATTTTTTTTTGGGGGGGGGCACAGAGAGGGGTCCCGATTTAGGGGGGAGGGGACCCCAAATTTTGGGGTGGGGGGGGTCTCGATTTTGGGGGGAGGTGTCCGAGTTTTGGGGAATTCTCCCGGTTTTTGGGGGGATTATCCTGATTTTTTGGGAATTCTCCCGGTTTTGGGGGGGATTATCCCGGTTTTTGGGGAATTCTCCCGGTTTTTGGGGGGGATTTTCCCGATTTTTGGGGGAATTCTCCCGGTTTTTGGGGGGTTATCCCGATTTTTGAGGGGATTATCCCGGTTTTTTGGGGAATTATTCCGAATTTTTGGGGAATTCTCCCGTTTTTGGGAGGATTATCCCGGTTTTGGGAGGATTATCCCTATTTGGGGGGGGGATTATCCCGATTTTTTGGGGAATTCTCCCGGGTTTGGGGGCGTTTATCCCGGTTTTGGGGTGATTCTCCGGGTTTTGGGGGGGTTTATCCCGATTTTTTGGGGAATTCTCCCGGTTTTGGGGGGTTTATCCCGGTTTGGGTTTGGGTTATCCCGGTTCCGGCACTGAATGTCCCGGTTCCCGTGGGCTGTTCCCGGTCCAGGGTCAGTTTATCCCGGTTCAGGGAGCGCTGTTCCCTGTCCGGGACTCAATGTCCCGGTTCCCGGGGTCTAAGTCCCGGTTCAGGACCGGATTATCCCGGTCTGCTCCAGATTCTCCCGGTTCCCGAGGGCTATTCCCGGTTCGGGATCTCATTTCCCGGTTCGGGGGCCGGATTATCCCGAATTCTCCTACCCCGGTACTGAGTGTCCCGTTTCAAACCCGGATTGTCCCGGTCCGGACCGGCTGTCCCCGTTCCCGTGCGCTATTCCCGGTTCGAGATCCCATTTCCCGTTTCAGTCCCGGATTATCCCGAATTCTCCCAACCCGGTATCCAATTCTCCGGTTCCGTTGCGGTCCGGTTTAGGCAATTTCGGGTTAAATTAATTTTTTTTGATATTTTTGGGGGGGTTTTTTCCCGGTACCTTTCGCAGCTCCTGCTCGATCTCCAGGGCGCGGCTGACGATGGGGCCGCGCACCGCGTACTCCACCCGGCGGATCGCGGGGTTCATCGTTTCGGGGGGTCAACACCCGACCCCTCCGGGCTCCCCCGGTGGCCGCCGCCGCCGCCGCCGCCGCCGCCGCCATGGCCAGGAGCCTGCGGGGCCGCAGCGCCCTCAGAGCCCGCATGGCCCCTCACCGGCGACACCGCGACAATCGCGACAGCGCCCACCCCCCACCCACGACCGACCCCGGCCAACCCCAAAAAATAAATTCAATTCTAGAACGGGATGGGTGAAGGAGGAGAGCGGGTTGTTGGCGCACCCCGAACCTCCCCGCTCTCGTCGGGTTCGGACGGTACCGGGGTTGGTTCGAAAGAGGCGACAACGGGCAACGGGCAACGGGCAACGGGCAACGGGCAACGGGCAACGGGCAACGGGCAACCGGGGGGGGCGAGCGGCAACGGGCGGAGGGCAACGGGCAACGGGGGGGGCGGCGGGGGACGGCACGTGGAGCGCGGGAAGAGGGGACAGCGGGGACAGCGGGGACAGCGGGGACAGCGGGGACAGGGGTGGCACCCGGGGCAATGGGGACAGGGATAGGAGTGGCACCTGGGACAGCGGGGACAGGGTGGCACCTGGGGACAGGAGGGACAGGGACAAGGGTGGCACCTGGGGGCAATGGGACAGGGAGAGGGGTGGCACCTGGGAGAGCGGGGACAGGGACAGGAGTGGCACTCGGGGGCAATGGGACAGGGACAAGGGTGGCACCTGGGACAGCGGGGACAGGGTGGCACCTGGGGGACCAGGAGGGACAGGGACAAGGGTGGCACCTGGGGACAGGAGGGACAGGGACAAGGGTGGCACCTGGGGGCAATGGGGACAGGGACAGGGGTGGCACCTGGGACAGCAGGGACAGGGACAGAGGTGGCACCTGGGGGCAATGGGGGACAGGGACAGGGGTGGCACCTGGGGGCAATGGGGACAGGGACAAAGGGTGGCACCTGGGGGCAATGGGGACAGGGACAGGGGTGGCACCTGGGGAACAGCGGGGACAGGGAATGGGACACTGGGAATGGGCCACTGGGAATGGGATGGGACACGGGGGAATGGGCAGGTGGCAGCGGGGACAGCGGGGACACGGAAAGGGGTGACATCGGGACACTGGGAGTGGCACCCGGGGGCAAAAGGCACCGGGGTTGGGATTCCGGGAATGGGAGGGGACACTGGGGATGGGACATCGGGAAAAGGACATCGGGAATGGGACACAGGGGATGGGACATCGGGAATGGGGTGGCACCGGGGACAACGGGGACGGGGACGGGGACGGGGACGGGGACAGGGACAGGGGTGGCATCGAGGGCAAAAGGCACCCGGGAATGGGACAATGGAATGGGGGGGACAAACGACACCGGGAATGGGACACGGGGGATGGGCAGGTGGCAGCGGGACAGCGGGGACAGGGACAGGGGTGGCACCGGGGACAAAAGACACCGGGGATGGGACACCGGGAACGGGCAGGTGGCACCGGGGACCGAGCAGTGACACCGGCACCAGAGACTGGGACAAACTGGGAATGAGGGTGGCACCGGGAAGGGGACACCGGGGACAACGGGGACACCGGGAAAGGAGGTGGCACCGGGACAGGGGACAGGCGGTGACACCGGGACTGGGACAAACCGGCACCGGCACTGGGGACCGGTGACAATTGGCACCGGAAGGGGACACCGGGACAGGAGGTGGCACAGGAACAGGGGACAAAGGGCACGAGGGTGGCACCGGTCAAGGCCGGGGGGGGGGGGGGGGGTGGCACTGGGGACAACGGGCACCGGGGGGGGACAACGGACTCCGGGCAGGGGGTGGCACCCGGAGCGTGTCACCCGCCGGGATTGGGGACAGGCGACACGGGGGGTGGTGGGACAGGGGGATGTGGGAATTTGGGACCTCAGACCCCCCCTAAAATGTCCCCAAAATGTCCCCAAAATGTCCCCAAAAATCCCCGCTCACATCGCCCCCCAGCGGAGCCAACCGCCGCGCCCGCGCTGGCCACGCCCCCGCAGCTGTCAATCAACATCGAGGCCACGCCCCACTCGAAGCCGATTGGCTGAGGGCAGAAGGGGGCGGGGGCAGGAAGGCACCAAACAGCGGAGGGACGGGGGGGGTCAATATGGGATTCCCCCCCCCCCCCCCCATTGGGGGGTCCCAATGGATTCTCCCATTTAGGGACCGCAATGGGGGTCCCCAAAAATCCCCAAACCTCAATTGGGGACCCCAAAAATCCCCCCGAGGGGTCCCCAAAAATCCCCAAACCTCAATTGGGGACCCCAAAAATCCCCCCGAGGGGTCCCCAAAAATCCCCAAACCTCATTCGGGGACCCCAAAAATCCCCCCGAGGGGTCCCCAAAAATCCCCAAACCTCATTTGGGGACCCCAAAAATCCCCCCGAGGGGTCCCCAAAAATCCCCAAACTTCATTCGGGGACCCCAAAAATCCCCAACCCTCATTTGGGGACCCCAAAAATCCCCCATAGACCCCTCCCTAAATCTGGTCCTAATTTTAGGGCGTCCTAATTTAGGATCCCCCAAATCCAATTTTTCCCCCATTTGGGATCCTCCTAAATGGGAAAACCCCAAATCCCATTTCTCCCCTAAATTCCCCCATTTAGGATCCCCTAAATCCTATTTTTTACCCCATTTAGGATCCCCCACACCCTTTTAGGATCCCCTAAATCTTCCCCAACCCCATTTAGGATCCCCTAAATCATCCCTAAACTCCATTTAGGATCCCCCAAATCCCATTTGGGATCCCCCAAACCCCATTTAGGATCCCCCAAATCCCATTTCCCCCTTTTAGGATCCCATAAATCCCCCCCCCAACACCATTTAGGATCTCCCAATCCTTTTAGGATCCCCCAAATCCCATTTGGGATCCCTCAAACCCCTTTTAGGATCCCCCAAATCCTCCCCAAACCCCATTTAGGATCCCATAAATTCTCCCCAAACTCCATTTAGGATCCCCCAAATCCCCCCCAAATCCCATTTAGGATCTCCCACACCCATTTAGGATCCCCCAAACCCTTTTAGGATCCCATATATCCTCCCAAACCCCATTTAGAATCCCCCAAACTTCTTTTAGGATACCCCAAATCCTCCCCACACCCCTTTTAGGATCCCCCAAACCCCATTTCCCCCTTTTAGGATCCCCTAAACCCGCCCCAAACCCTTTTAGGATTCCCAAAACCCCATTTAGGTTCCCCCAACCCTTTTTAGGATCCCATAAATCCTCCCCAAATCCTTTTAGGATCCCCCAAATCCCATTTCCCCCTTTTAGGATCCCCCAAATCTTCCCCAAACCCCATTTAGGATCCCCTAAATCCCCTTTTAAGATCCCCCAAACCCCTTTTAGGATTCCCTAAATCTTCTCTAAACCCCATTTAGGATCCCCCAAACCCTTTTAGGATCTCCCAAATCCTCCCCAAACCTAATTTAAGATCCCATAAATCCTCCCCAAACCCCATTTAGGATGCCCCAAATCCTCCCCCCAAACCCTTTTAGGATTCCCCAAATCTTTCCCAAATCCCATTTAGGATCCCCCAAAACCCCTTTTAGGATCCCCCAAATCCCATTTCCCCCTTTTAGGATCCCCCAAATCCTCCCCAAAGCCCATTTAGGATCCCCCAAAACCCCTTTTAGGATCCCCCAAATCCCATTTCCCCCTTTTAGGATCCCCCAAATCCTCCCCAAAGCCCATTTAGAATTCTCCAAATCCCTTTTAGGATCCCATAAATCCTCCCAAACCCCTTTTAGAATCGCCAAAACCCCTTTTAGGATCTCCCAAACCCTTTTAGGATCCCCCAAACCCTTTTAGGATCCCCCAACCCCATTAAGGATCCCCCAAACTCCTTTTAGCATCCCCCAAACCCCTTTAGGATCCCCCAAACCCCATTTAGAATCCCCCAAACCCTTTTAGGATCCCCAAATCCTCCCCAAACCCTTTTAGGATCCCCCAAATCCCTTTTAGGATCCCCCAAATCCTCCCCAACCCCATTTAGGATCCCCCAAACCCCTTTTAGGATCCCCTAAATCCCATTTAGGATCCCCCAAACCCCATTTAGAATCCCCCAAACCCTTTTAGGATCCCCCAAACCCCATTTTAGGATCCCCCAAATCCCATTTCCCCCTTTTAGGATCTCCCAAACCCTCCCTAAACCCCATTTAGGATCCCCAAAACTCCTTTTAGGATCCCCCAAACTCCTTTTAGCATCCCCCACTCCCATTTTAGGATCCCCCAAATCCCATTTCCCCCTTTTAGGATCCCCCAAATCCTCCCCAAACCCCATTTAGGATCCCCCAAACCCCATTTAGGATCCCCCAAACCCTTTTAGAATCCCCCACACCCCATTTAGAATCCCCCAAACTCCTTTTAGAATCCCCCAAACCCTTTTAGGATCCCCCAAATCCTCCCCAAACCCCATTTAGGATCCCCCAAACCCTTTTAGGATCCCCCAAACCCCATTTAGGATCCCCTAAATCCCATTTAGGATCCCCCAAACCCCATTTAGGATCCCCCAAATCCCATTTCCCCCTTTTAGGATCCCCCAAACCCCATTTCCCCCTTTTAGGATCTCCCAAATCCTCCCCAAACCCCATTTAGGATCCCCCAAATCTTACCCAAATCCCATTTAGAATCCCCCAAACCCCATTTATGATCCCCCAAACCCATTTAGGATCCCCCAAATCCTCCCCAAACCCCATTTAGGATCCCCCAAACCCTTTTAAGATCCCATAAATCCTCCCAAATCCCATTTAGGATCCCCCAAAACCCCATTTAGGATCCCCCAAACCCCTTTTAGGATCCCCCAAATCTTCCCCAAATCCCATGTAGGATCCCCCAAACCCCATTTATGATCCCCCAAACCCTTTTAAGATCCCATAAATCCTCCCAAATCCCATTTAGGATCCCCCAAACCCCTTTAGGATCCCCCAAACCCTTTTAGGATCCCCCAAATCTTCCCCAAACCCCATTTAGGATCCCCCAAACCCTTTTAGGATCCCCCAAATCTTCCCCAAACCCCATTTAGGATCCCCCAAACCCTTTTAGGATCCCCCACTCCCATTTTAGGATCTCCCAAATCCTCCCCAAACCCCATTTAGGATCCCCCAAACCCTTTTAGGATCTCCCAAATCCTCCCCAAACCCCATTTAGGATCCCCCAAACCCTTTTAGGATCCCCCAAATCCTCCCCAACCCCATTTAGGATCCCCCAAACTCCTTTTAGCATCTCCCAAACCCTTTTAGGATCCCCCAAACCCCATTTAGGATCCCCCAAATCCCATTTCCCCCTTTTAGGATCCCCCAAACCCCTTTTCCCCCTTTTAGGATCTCCCAAATCCTCCCCAAACCCCATTTAGGATCCCCCAAATCTTACCCAAATCCCATTTAGGATCCCCCAAACCCTTTTAAGATCCCATAAATCCTCCCAAATCCCATTTAGGATCCCCCAAACCCTTTTAGGATCCCCCAAATCCTCCCCAAACCCCATTTAGGATCCCCCAAACCCTTTTAGGATCCCCCAAACCCCTTTAGGATCCCCCAAACCCTTTTAGGATCCCCCAAATCTTCCCCAAACCCCATTTAGGATCCCCCAAACCCTTTTAGGATCCCCCAAATCCTCCCCAAACCCCATTTAGGATCCCCCAAACCCTTTTAGGATCCCCCAAATCCCATTTCCCCCTTTTAGGATCCCCCAAATCCTCCCCAAACCCCATTCCCGCTCCCGAGCACGTTCCAGTTCCACCCCCAACCCTTATCAACCCCTTCCAGCACCCCAAAAAAAAACAAAAAAACCCCAAAAAAACCGAACCCCACCCCTTTCCCCTACAACTCCCCCGGGGCCGCCTTTGGGGTTTTTGGGGTTTTTTGGGGTTTTTTTGGGGTTTTTGGGGTCACCCCAAAGCGAGCTCTGACCTTTCCCTGCAGCTGCCGCGGGGCCCGAAATAGAAACGGGGCCGGGGGAGGGGAGGATTTGGGATTTTGGGGGTGCCCCGCCCCCATAAAGGGCCACCCCAAAAAAGGTTTTGGGGCGGGGTCGTTGTAGGGTGGGGGTTTGGGAATTTTGGGGCGCGGGTTTTTTGGGGGTTTTTGGGAAGTTCTTGGGGTGGGGTTTTTTTATGGGGTGGGGTCTCCCCGAAAAGTTTTCAGTGAGGTTTGGGGGAGTCTTAAAAATCCTAAATGGGGGATTTGGGGTTCCTGAAATCCTAAATGGGGGATTTGGGGTTCCTGAAATCCTAAAGGGGGATTTGGGGGGGTCCTAAAATCCCAAATGTGGGATTTTTGGGGTCTTAAAATCCTAAATGTGGATTTGGGGGGGTCCCAAAATCCTAAATGTGGATTTGGGGGGGTCCTAAAACCCTAAATGTGGATTTGGGGGGTCTTAAAATCCTGAATGTGGATTTCGGGGTTCCCAAAATCCTAAATTTGGATTTGAGGTGTCTTAAAAATCCCAAATGTGGGATTTGGGGTTCCCAAAACC
Source organism: Sturnus vulgaris (assembly GCF_052056855.1). Classification (NCBI taxonomy): domain Eukaryota; kingdom Metazoa; phylum Chordata; class Aves; order Passeriformes; family Sturnidae; genus Sturnus; species Sturnus vulgaris. The sequence goes on along the minus strand of NW_028276622.1, from coordinate 68,631 downwards.
CCAAATGTGGATTTAGGGATTCCCAAAACCCCAAATCCGAATTTAGGGGATCTCCAAAACTTCCCAGTGAAATTTGGGGTTCCCAAAACCCCAAACCCGAATTTAGGGGATCCCCAAAACTTCCCAGTGGGATTTGGGGTTCCCAAAACCCCAAATCCGAATTTAGGATTTCCCAAAACCCCAAATATTAATTTGGGATCCCCCACCCCTCCCCCCCCCAAATGTGACTTTTTGGGATCCCCCTCCCCCCTCCCAATTTCGGATCCCCCCAAATTTTTTTTTTCACCCCCCCCAAAAAAAAAAAAATTTTAAAAAAACCCCAAAAATAAACTCACAACCGCAACAAATCCCTCCGAAATTTTTTTTTTTGGGGGGACAAAAGTGACAAAAAAACAAAAAAAGCGACAAAATTTTGGGGACTTGAGGGGGGGGACCCCAAAAAATTTTTTGGGGGTTTTTTTTTTTGGTCACATGACCCTACAACAGCGCTGCTTGTCGGGCGGGGCCTCCTCGAGCGGAGCCGTCAGGCGCAGCAGGGGGGGGTCCCCGATGTCCCCAAAAGTGTCCCCAGGGGTGTCCCCGAGGGTGTCCCCGATGTCCCCGAGGGTGTCCCCGCTGTCCCCGGGGGGGTTTTTTGGGGTTTTTGTTTTGGGGTCGGGGGTCTCGGGGAGGCTCCGTTGGGTTTTGGTGGCCGCCCGGAGCCGTTTGAGGTCGGCCAAGGTGTGAGGGTGGCTTTTGTCACCTGCAGGGGTGGCTTTTGTCACCTGAGGGGACACAGGGGACACGGGGGACAAGGCGGAGCCGTTGGGGTGTGGGGACACGGAGCGGGGGTCCGAGGGGTCCTGAGGGGACAAAAAAAAATAATTAAAAAAAATGAAATAAAGGAGGGGGGTGACAATGGGGACATTGTGGGTGATGTCACCAAGCGTCACCTTTGTCACCTCCCGGTGTCACCGGGGTCAGCCTGGCCCTGAGACTCCTCCCACCACTGTTGTCCCCAAGGGTCCACATTGTCCCCAATGTCCCCAATGTCCCCATTGTCCCCAATGTCCCCTCAGTGTCCCCAATGTCCCCAATGTCCCCCAATGTCCCCCAATGTCCCCAAGGTCCCCAATGTCCCCAATGTCCTCCCAGTTTCCCCAGTGTCCCCAATGTCCCCAGTGTCCCCAATGTCCCCAATCCCCCCAATGTCCCCCCAGTGTCCCCAATGTCCCCATTTCCTCCGATGTCCCCATTGTCCCCAATCCCCCCAATATCCCCAATGTCCCCAATGTCCCCTCAGTGTCCCCAATGTCCCCATTGTCCCAATGTCCCCCCAGTGTTCCCAGTGTCCCCAATGTCCCCAATCCCCCCATTCCCCCCATTGTCCCCAATGTCCCCAATGTCCCTGACCCCGTGTCCCTGGTGTTGTCTCGCTGTGTCCGTGCCCTCGGGTGTCCCCCTGTCCCCAATGTCCCAATGTCCCCAATCCCCCCAATGTCCCCCCAGTGTCCCCAATGTCCCCATTGTCCCAATGTCCCCCCAGTGTTCCCAGTGTCCCCAATGTCCCCAATCCCCCCAATGTCCCCAGTGTCCCCATTGTCCCCCTGTCCCCAATGTCCCCATTGTCCCCTGAGGTGTCCCTGACCCCGTGTCCCTGGTGTTGTCTCGCCGTGTCCGTGCCCTCGGCTGTCCCCCTGTCCCCAATGTCCCCATTGTCCCCAATATCCTCATTCCCTCAATGTCCCCAATGTCCCCCCATTGTCCCCAATCCCCCCAATGTCCCCAATGTCCCCCCAATGTCCCCCTGTCCCCAGTGTCCCCCTGTCCCCATTGTCCCTGACCCCGTGTTCCTGGTGTTGTCTCGCTGTGTCCGTGCCCTCGGGTGTCCCCAATGTCCCCCTGTCCCCAGTGTCCCCAATGTCCCCCCGTGTCCCTGACCCCGTGTCCCTGGTGTTGTCTCGCTGTGTCCGTGCCCTCGGGTGTCCCCCTGTCCCCAATGTCCCCAATGTCCCCAATATCCTCATTCCCCCAATGTCCCCAATGTCCCCCCAGTTTCCCCAGTGTCCCCAATGTCCCCAGTGTCCCCAATGTCCCCAATGTCCCCAATCCCCCCAATGTCCCCCCAGTGTCCCCAATGTCCCCAGTGTCCCCAATGTCCCCAATGTCCCCAATCCCCCCAATGTCCCCCCAGTGTCCCCAATGTCCCCATTTCCTCCGATGTCCCCATTGTCCCCAATCCCCCAATATCCCCAATGTCCCCAATGTCCCCCCAGTGTCCCAATGTCCCCAATGTCCCCATTCCCCCCAATCCCCCCAATCCCCCCAATGTCCCCAATGTCCCCTCAGTGTCCCCAATGTCCCCAATCCCCCCAATATCCCCAATGTCCCCAATGTCCCCCCAGTGTCCCAATGTCCCCATTGTCCCCATTGTCCCCCTGTCCCCAATGTCCCCAATGTCCCCAATGTCCCTGACCCCGTGTCCCTGGTGTTGTCTCGCTGTGTCCGTGCCCTCGGGTGTCCCCCTGTCCCCAATGTCCCCAGTGTCCCCAATGTCCCCTGAGGTGTCCCTGACCCCGTGTCCCTGGTGTTGTCTCGCTGTGTCCGTGCCCTCGGGTGTCCCCCTGTCCCCAATGTCCCAATGTCCCCAATGTCCCCAATGTCCCCCCAGTGTCCCCAATGTCCCCATTGTCCCAATGTCCCCCCAGTGTCCCTGACCCCGTGTCCCTGGTGTTGTCTCGCTGTGTCCGTGCCCTCGGGTGTCCCCCTGTCCCCAATGTCCCCAATGTCCCCAATGTCCCCAATGTCCCAATGTCCCAATGTCCCCAATGTGCCAATGTCCCAATGTCCCCAATGTCCCCCCAATGTCCCCAGTGTCCCCAGTGTCCCCAATGTCCCTGACCCCGTGTCCCTGGTGTTGTCTCGCCGTGTCCGTGCCCTCGGGTGTCCCCCTGTCGTCGTCCTCGCTGTCGCGCTGTCCCTGTGTCCCCCACACGATGGCCTCGCGCCGCTGCTCCCGCCGGTACAGGCTGGAGCGCTCCGACACGCTGGCCCGGCGCACCACCTTCCTGGGGGGTAATTAACGGGCTAATTAATGGGCTTAATTAATGGGATTAGTTAATGGGATTAATGGGGATTGTGGGATTATGGGGTTATGGGGTTTTGGGATTTGGGGATTTCCGACACGCTGGCCCGGCGCACCACCTTCCTGGGGGGCAATTAACGGGGTAATTAATGGGGTTAATTAATGGGATTCACTAATGGGATTAATGGGGATTATGGGATTATGGAGGTTTGGGGATTATGGGATTGAAGGGATTACGAGGATTTGGGGATTTCTGACACACTGGTCCGGCGCAGCACCTAACTGGGGGTTAATTAACCGGGTTAATTAACGGGGTTAATTAATGGGGATTGGGGGATTATAGGGATTATGGGATTACAGCACCACCCTGACTCTGCCAGTGTCACCAGGGCCATGGGGACGCCCTCCCAGTGTCACCAGTGCCACCCTGACCCTCCCAGTGACCCCAGTGCCACCCTGCCCCTCCCAGTGCCACCCTGACCCTCCCAGTGACCCCAGTGCCACCCTGACCCTTCCAGTGCCCCCCTGTCCCCTCCCAGTGACCCCAGTGTCACCCTGTCCCCTCCCAGTGACCCTCCCAGTGCCACCCTGACCCTCCCAGTGTCCCCAGTGCCACCCTGTCCCCTCCCAGTGCCCCCCTGTCCCCTCCCGGTGCCCCCCTGTCCCCTCCCGGTGTCCCCCGTGCCGGTGCCGTCCCTGACCCGCGGCTGCCGGCGCTGGACGTTCTCCTCTGGAGCAGGGATTTCTGTTTTTCCTGCGATTTCAGCACCGCCGCCCTCTTGTGCTTCAGCTCCAGCAGCTTGGCCTTCACCTCCTCGTCCCCGCAGACATCTGTGACAACAGCCACGACCGCCAGCAATTAACAAAAAATTAATAAAATTAATAAAATTAAAATTTAAACCCCGCACTCACCCAAGGGCGTCTCATCCAGCAGCGATCGCGCTCCCAAATCGGCTCCGTGAGCCACCAGCAGCTCCACCAGCGGCACCTACGGGGATAAAAAAAAAAAAAATTAAAAAAAAAAATAAAATAAAATAAAAAATCCGTGAGCTGACGGTGTCCCCTCAAGGGACTGTTGGTGACACACCTGTCCCCAGCAGGCGGCGGCGTGCAGGGGCTGCCACCCGTCGTGGTCGCGGCTGTCGGGGCGGGCTCGGTGCTCCAGCAGCAGCTCGGCCGCCTCCCGGTAACCGTTGGCGGCGGCCACGTGGAGCTGCGGGAGGAGGAGGAGGAGGAGGAGGAGGAGGAGGGGTTGGGGACAATGGTGGCACTTTGGTGGCACGGAGGGAAAGGGGGAGTGTGGGGGTTGGGATTGGTTTTTTTTGGGGTGGTTGAGGGAGTTTTGGTGGTCTCTCTGTCCCGGTGTCACGTCAGTGTCACCTCAAATCCCTCCCAGTGTCACCCTGATCTTCCCAATGTCACGAGGGCTACCCTGACCCCCCCAGCGACTCCCAGTGTCAACCTGATCCCTCCCAGTGACTCCCAGTGTCACCCCAGTCCCTCCCAGTGACACCTAGTGTCACCCTGATCCCCTCCCAGTGACCCCCAGTGTCACCTCGACCCTCCCAGTGTCACCAGGGTCACCCTGATCCCCTCCCAGTGTCACTCTGATCTTCCCAATGTCACCAGGGTCACCCTGATCCCCTCCCAGCGTCACCCTGATCTTCCCAATGTCACCAGGGCCACCCTGATCCCCTCCCAGCGACTCCCAGTGTCACCCTGATCCCACCCAGTGTCACCAGGGCCACCCTGATCCCCTCCCAGCGACTCCCAGTGTCACCCTGATCCCACCCAGTGTCACCCTTAGCCTCCCAGTGACCATCAGTGTCACCCTGATCCCCTCCTAGTGACTCCCAGTGTCACCTTGACCTTCCCAGTGACTCCCAGTGTCACCTCAAATCCCTCCCAGGGACTCCTGGTGTCACCCTGACCCTCTCAGTGTCACCAGGGCATGGGGACACTCACCCAGTGTCACCAGTGCCACCCCAATTCCCTCCCAGTGTCACCCCAGTTCCTCCCAGTGACCCCAGTGTCACCCCAGTCCCTCCCAGTGTCACCCAAACCCCTCCCAGTGACCCCCAGTGTCACCCAAACCCCTCCCAGTGCCACCCCAACCCTCCCAGTGACCCCCAGCGTCACCTCAAACCCCTCCCTGTGTCACCCTGACCCTCCCAGTGACCCCCAGTGTCACCCTGACCTTCCCAATGTCATCCTGACCCTCCCAGTGATCCCCAGTGTCACCTCAAACCCCTCCCAGTGACTTGCAGTGTCACCCTGACCTTCCCAGTGACATCCAGTGTCATCCCAATCCCCTCCCAGTGTCACCTCAGTCCCTCCCAGTGACTCCCAGTGTCACCCTGACCTTCCCAGTGTCACCCAATCCCCTCCCAGTGACCACCAGTCCCTCCCAGTGACCCCCAGTGTCACCTCGAACCCCTCCCAGTGACCCCCAGTGTCACCTCAAATCCCTCCCAGTGTCACCCCGACCCTCCCAGTGTCACCAGTGTCACCTCAAACCCCTCCCAGTGTCACCCCAATCTCCCCCAGTGACCCCCAGTGTCACCCAAACCCCTCCCAGTGTCACCCAGTCCCCTCCCAGTGACCCCCAGTGTCACCTCAAACCCCTCCCTGTGTCACCCCGACCCTCCCAGTGACCCCCAGTGTCACCTCAAACCCCTGCCGGTGTCACCTGCACCCACCAAGGTGGCCCCGTGTCCCCGGGGCACATCCAGGTCGGCTCCGTCCCGGATGAGCTCCCGGATTTCGCGGAGCATGGAGCGCTCGGTGGCCGCCCGCGCGTCCTCGATGCGCTCCTGGGTGATCCCTGCCGGGGGACAGGGGGGGTGACACAGGTGACAAAGTGACACCAGAACCCGTCCCCGAGCCTTGGTGGCACCTCTGATCCCTCACCCTGGCCGGCCATGGCGCTCTCCAAGCAGTCCAAGGTGGCCTCGTCCTCGCACAGGTCGTAGGGCATGTTCCCGTCGGAATTCACCGCCAGCAGGTCGGCGCCGCTGCCGGATCCGGGATTAATCAATTAATCCATCGATCGATTAATTAATTAATTAATTGGGGAGAGGGGAGGGGGGGGATGGATCGGTTCTAGCCCCTCCTCAGGTACCGTTGGATGAGCAGCTGCACCAGGCCCAGGTGGCCGCAGGTGGCGGCGGCGTGGAGCGGCGTCCAGAGCTCGGCGTCGCGCGCGTTGACGGCGGCGCCCGAGTCCAGGAGCAGCAGCACCAGGGGAAGGGAATCGTCGATGCAGCACTGGGAAATGTGGGAATGGTGGGAAAAATGGGAATGGGATTGGGAATGATGGGATTGGGGATGATGGGGATGATGGGGATGATGGGAATGATGGGGTTGGGGATGGGATTTCAGGGTCCAGGAGCAGCAGCACCAGGGGAAGGGAATCGTCGATGCAGCACTGGGGAATGTGGGAATGGTGGGAAAAATGGGAATGGGAATGGGATTGGGAATGATGGGATTGGGATTGGGGATGATGGGGATAATGGGAATGATGGGGATGATGGGGTTGGGGATGGGATTTCAGGGTCCAGGAGCAGCAGCACCAGGGGAAGGGAATCGTCGATGCAGCACTGGGGAATGGTGGGAAAAATGGGAATGGGAATGGTGGGAATGGGATTGGGGATGATGGGAATGGTGGGGTTGGGGATGGGATTTCAGGGCCCAGGAGCAGCTGGAGCAGGGGCAGGGAATCATCGATGCAGCACTGGGGGATGTGGGAAAAATGGGAATGGGGATGGTGGGAATGGGATTGGGAATGGTGGGAATGGGATTGGGGATGATGGGAATGATGGGAATGATGGGAATAATGGGAATGATGGGAATGATGGGAATGATGGGAATGATGGGGTTGGCAATGGGATTTCAGGGTCCAGGAGCAGCCGGAGCAGGGGCAGGGAATCGTCGATGCAGCACTGGGGGATGTGGGAATGGTGGGAAAAACGGGAATGGTGGGAAAAATGGGAATGGTGGGATTGGGATTGGGAAAGGGGATAATGGGAATGATGGGGATGATGGGGATGATGGGAATGATGGGGATGATGGGAATGATGGGGTTGGGGATGGGATTTCAGGGCCCAGGAGCAGCCGGAGCAGGGGCAGGGAATCGTCGATGCAGCACTGGGGGATGGGGGGAAAATGGGAATGGGAATGGTGGGAATGGTGGGAAAAATGGGAATGGGAATGGGATTGGGAATGATGGGGATAATGGGATTGGGAATGGGGTAATGGGAATGATGGGAATAGTGGGAAGAATGGGAATGATTGGAAGAATGGGTTTGGGAATAGTGGGAATGATGGGATTGATGGGAATGATGGGAATAATGGGAATGGACTGGGAATAATGGGAATGGGAATCATGGGAATACTGGGAACAATGGCATTAATGGGACTGATGGGAATAATGGGAATGATGGGAATAACGGGAATGGGATTAGGGATGGGGTGGGAATAATGGGAATAATGGGATTGGGAATGGGAATAATGGGAATAATGGGAAAAATGGGAATAATGGGAATGGGAATAATAGCAATAAAGGGAATAATGGGATTGGGAATAATGGGAATCATGGGATTGGAATGGGATTGGAAAAAATGGGAATAATGGGAATAATGGGATTGGGAATAATGGGAATCATGGGATTGGGTTTACCAGTTAACAGGATGGGAAGAACCTGGATTTGGGATCACTGGGATTTGGGATCTCTGGGATCTGGGATTGCCAGGTAATGGGATGGGATGGGAAGGATGTGGAGATGGGATATTGGGATTTGGGATGGAGATGGGATGGAAAAGACCTGGAATTACCACTCAATTAACGGGATGGGCCTGGATTTGGGATCTCTGGGATTTGGGACCTCTGGGATTTGGGATCTCTGGGATTTGGGATCACTGGGATTTGGGATCTCTGGGATTTGGGATGGGAAGAACCTGGATTTGGGACCTCTGGGATTTGGGATCTCTGGGATTTGGGATGGGAAGGACCTGGATTTGGGATCTCTGGGATTTGGGATCTCTGGGATCTGGGTTCACTGGGATCTGGGATCAATGGGATCTGGGATCACCAATTATTGGGATGGGAAGGGCCTGGATTTGGGATCTCTGGGATTTGGGATCTCTGGGATTTGGGATGGGAAGGGCCTGGATTTGGGATCTCTGGGATTTGGGATCTCTGGGATTTGGGATCATCAGCAGATGGAACAGGGAAGGAAAAGCCCCAAATCCGGGATATCAGAACCACGGGATAGAAAAGACCCGGATGCTCTGGGATCACAGCTCTGGAATTCTGGGATTTGGGAATCCTGGGGATTTGGGAATTCTGGGAATTCTGGGAATTCTGGGAATACCTGGTGCAGCGCCGTCAGCCCGTCCTCGTTGCACAGGTCGGGGCTGATCCCGCTCTCCAGGAACTGCCGGACTGCGGAGGAACGGGAATTGTGGGATGGGAATTCCAGGATGGGAATTGTGGGATGGAATTCTGGGATGGGAATTGTGGGATGGGAATTGTGGGATGGGAATTCCGGGATGGGAATTCCCATGGAACCACAAGTGGAAACATCAGGGATCCCAAACGGATGCAAGGAGCATCACAAGGGCAATTCCAAGGATCCCAACGGGAATTCCAACGTTCCAAATGGGAATTCCCAAGGATTCCAATGGCAACTCCAAGGTTCCCAATGGGAATTCCCAAGGATTCCAGTGGCATTCCCAAAGATTCCAATGGAACCACCACGAATCCCAGTGGCAATTCCAAGGATTCCAATGGCAATTCCAACGTTCCAAATGGGAATTCCCACGTTCCAAATGGGAATTCCCAAGGATTCCAATGGCATTCCCAAAGATTCCAATGGAACCACCAGGAATTCCAGTGGCAATTCCAAGGATTCCAATGGGAATTCCAAGGTTCCCAATGGGAATCCCCAAGGATTCCAGTGGCAACTCCAAGGATCCCAATGGGAATTCCCAAGGATTCCAATGGTGATTCCAAGGATCCCAATGGAACCACCTGGAATCCCAATGGCAATTCCAAGGATTCCAATGGCAACTCCAAGGTTCCCAATGGGAATTCCCAAGGATTCCAGTGGTGATTCCAAGGATCCCAATGGAACCACCACGAATCCCAGTGGCAATTCCAAGGATTCCAATGGCAATTCCAAGGTTTCCAATGGGAATTCCCAAGGATTCCAATGGTGCTTCCAAGGATTCCAGTGGCAATTCCAAGGATTCCAGTGGTGATTCCAAAGGTTCCAATGGAACCACCACGAATCCCAGTGCCAATTCCAACGTTCCCAATGGGAATTCCCAAGGATTCCAATGTCAATCCCAACGTTTCCAATGGCAATTCCAAGGTTCCCAACGGGAATTCCCAAGGATCCCAATGGCGACTCCAAGGATCCCAATGGAACCACCAGGAATCCCAATGGCAATTCCAAGGATTCCAATGGGAATTCCAACGTTCCAAATGGGAATTCCCAAGGATTCCAATGTCAATCCCAATGTTTCCAATGGGAATTCCAAGGTTCCCAATGGGAATTCCCAAGGATTCCAGTGGCATTCCCAAAGATTCCAATGGAACCACCAGGAATCCCAGTGGCAATTCCAAGGATTCCAATGGGAATTCCCAAGGATTCCAATGTCAATCCCAACGTTTCCAATGGCAATTCCAAGGTTCCCAACGGGAATTCCCAAGGATTCCAATGGAACCACCAGGAATTCCAGTGGCAATTCCAAGGATTCCAATGGGAATTCCCAAGGATTCCAGTGGCAACTCCAAGGTTCCCAATGGGAATTCCCAAGGATTCCAATGGTGATTCCAAGGATCCCAATGGAACCACCTGGAATCCCAATGGCAATTCCAAGGATTCCAATGGCAACTCCAAGGTTCCCAATGGGAATTCCCAAGGATTCCAGTGGTGATTCCAAGGATCCCAATGGAACCACCACGAATCCCAGTGGCAATTCCAAGGATTCCAATGGCAATTCCAAGGTTTCCAATGGGAATTCCCAAGGATTCCAATGGTGCTTCCAAGGATTCCAGTGGCAATTCCAAGGATTCCAGTGGTGATTCCAAAGGTTCCAATGGAACCACCACGAATCCCAGTGCCAATTCCAACGTTCCCAATGGGAATTCCCAAGGATTCCAATGTCAATCCCAACGTTTCCAATGGCAATTCCAAGGTTCCCAATGGGAATTCCCAAGGATTCCAATGGAACCACCAGGAATTCCAGTGGCAATTCCAAGGATTCCAATGGGAATTCCAAGGTTCCCAATGGGAATTCCCAAGGATTCCAGTGGCAACTCCAAGGTTCCCAATGGGAATTCCCAAGGATTCCAATGGGAATTCCAACGTTCCCAATGGGAATTCCCAAGGATTCCAATGTCAATCCCAACGTTTTGAATGGGAATTCCCAAGGATTCCAATGGCAACTCCAAGGTTCCCAATGGAAATTCCCAAGGATTCCAATGGTGATTCCAAGGATCCCAATGGAACCACCACGAATCCCAGTGGCAATTCCAAGGATTCCAATGGCAATTCCCAAGGATCCCAATGGCACCACCAGGAATTCCAGTGGCAATTCCAAGGTTCCCAATGGGAATTCCCAAGGATTCCAATGGTGCTTCCAAGGATCCCAACACCAATTCCAAGCCTCCCAACACAACCCCCTGCACATCCCAAACGCCTCCACCCCCCATCCCTCCCACCCCCCCAAAAAAACACGGAATTCCCCCTCATTCCCAAAAAAACCCCGGGAATTCCGACATCCAACCCAACCCAACCCAACCCCACCTTCCTCGGCGTCGTGCCGGGCGGCCGCTTCCAGCAGCCGCACGCTGGCCGGGAACGTCACCCTCCTGCCGTGGCCGCTGCTCTTCCTCCTCCTCCTCTTCCTCTCTCCTCCTCCTCCTCCTCCTTTGGGAATTCCTGGCATCTCCTTTTCCGCCTGTGCCCATTTCTTCAGCTGCTGGGCCCGGCGTTTCTGGGCGTGCCGGAGCCTCTCGGGAGTGCTGAGCCGGCAAACCGCCGGCATCTCCGCCAGCAGCTCCTGGTGCTCCGCCATGTCGGGAAATTCCGGGGAAAAAATCGGGAATGAGGGGTGGGAGAAGCGGCATCACCACCCCCCTCCCCCTTTATTTGATTGGTGAGGTGGGTGTGGGTGGGGGGTGGGGTTTATCCCTCTATCCTGAGGGTTTTCCCGAAATTTGGGGATGGTTGGAGTTTGGGAAGCATCTCCCCTCTTTTCTCGCCGGGTGTTGTCGGGGGAGGAGAATTTTCCCGCTCGGTTCTCCCGTTTTTCCGCCCTCTGGATGAGTTTCCTGAGCGTCCAAGGGTTGTGGGAATGTTGGGAAGATGCTGTGGGATGAATCCTAAAGAAAGGGAAAATATGGGATTGTTAAATCCAGGGAGAGGCTGGTGACCAACCCGGTTTTCCCGGTTTTCCTAATCCGGGATTGACCTCGAATCCAACCAAAATTCCCAATTTATTTTTAAAATAAAATAATGGAATTTTTTATTTTTTTGGGGGTAAACGAATCGCTAAGAAAGTTCATCCAAAGGGGATGGATCCAGGAGAAGGAGAAGGGGAAATAAAATTAAATAAAATAAAATTTAAAAAATCCGGGAGCGCCTCCGCCCCCACGGGCAGGGCCGGGCAGGACCGGGCGGATTCCGGAGGATTCCGGCGGAGCCAGATTCCCAAACCTCTTTTCCTTCCTTTCTTCCTTCCCTCCCTTCTCTGGAATTGCAGCCACTCGGGCAAAGTCCAGCCAGGGAAAGGGGAAAAAAAAAAAAAAAAAATTCCCTTAATCCCGGGGTAAATCCCTTTGGAACGCCGAAGGGGAAAATCCACGGCCAGGCTGGGGAGGGGTTGGAAAAAAAAGGAGGAGGGGAAGGAATTTGGGGAAGTTGAGATCCCAGCGGGGCCAAATCCTGGGAATTCCCATGGGAAAACACAGCTGGAATCCCCAACATCTGTTAAAAACTCCACAAATCCGAAATTCCCTCAAACGGCCCCGAAAATTCCTCGAAATAGCCCCAAAATTTCCTCAGAAAAGCCCCAAAATTCCGGGATTTGACCCAGCAGGGAGCTCGAGGATCCGGGAATTTGCCACCGGATCCCGGCAGGAAAAATTTCCCTTTCAAATTTTTTTTCTTTCCAAAACCCAACTCCTGATCTTTTATTTATCAGGATTTACGTCAATCCGGCTCCGGGACGTTCCAGGAGGGATTTGGTGTCACCGAGGCCACCCCAATGTCCCCAAAAAGGGGAATTGTCCCCTCTGGGGGGGGGAACCTCAAATTCCCAAATCCAGAGGGGAGAACTGGGAGGTGTCACCAGGGACCCCCCCACCCCCCAAGGGACCTCCGTGTCCCCAAGGTCACCCCAAGTCCCTGAATTGTCCCCAAACCCCCCCAGGTGTCACCAAGGTCCCCCTCAAGGGGATCCCCGTGTCCCCAGGGTCCCCCCAAATCCCTGACCTTGTCCCCAAGGTCCCCCCAAGTCCCTGAATTTGTCCCCAGAGTCCCCCTTGAGGGGACCCCCGTGTCCCCAAGGTCCCTCTAAGTCCCTGAACTTGTCCCCAAGACCCTCCCTGAGGGGACCCCGGTGTCCCCAAGGTCTCTCCAACTCTCTGACCTTGTCCCCAAAGCCCCCCCAAGTCCCTGAACTTGTCCCCAAGACCCTCCCTGAGGGGACCCCCGTGTCCCCAAGGTCTCCCCAACTCTCTGACCTTGTCCCCAAGGTCCCCTCGAGTCCCTGAATTTGTCCCCAAGACCCCCTTGAGGGGAGCCCCGTGTCCCCAAAATCCCCCCAAAGGGACCCCCGTGTCCCCAATGTCCCCCCGAGCCCCTGAATTGTCCCCAAGCCCCCCCACAGGGCACCCCCGTGTCCCCAGCACCCCCAACCCCCGTCCCCTCTCCCTCCTTCTCCCCAAACCTCAGCACCCCCCTGTCCCCAAACCACCCCCATCCCCCTGAACCCGTCCCCACCCCCTGTCCCCAAGTCCGCCCCTCACATCACAACCCCCCCCAAACCCTCCCTGTCCCCAAAGTCCCCTCACGATTCCCGCCATGTCCCCAAGTCCCCCTCACGTCACCGCCATTTTGCCCGGCCCCCTCTAGCGCCCCCTTCACCGCGTCCCCTTCACCCCCGGGTCCCTCCGCGGGGTCACCGCGCTGTCGCCACTCCCCGTTACCGGCCGCTGTCGCCTCGCTGTGGCCTCGCTGTCCTCTCGTTGTCCCCTCGCTGTCCCCGCTGCGGCCTCGGGCCCTGCTCGCCGCGGCCGCCGTTGCCCGAGGCGGGGCTGTCGCCATGGCAACGGCGGCGCTTCCGGTGACGCCGGAAGTGAGTGCGGGCAAACCCGGAAGTGCCGGGATGGGGCGCCACACTCAAGATGGCGGGCGAGGCGAGGCGCCCCCTGGCGGACGGAGGGACAACATGTCTCTTGGGGGTATTTTGAGGTATTTTGGCGGGTATTTTGGGTGTATTTTGGGTGTATTTTGGGGGGTATTTTGGGGAGTCTTTTGGGGATATTTTGGGTTTATTTGAGGTTAATTGAGTTGTATTTTGGGGATATTTTGATCTATTTTGTGGGTATTTTGGAGGTATTTGAGTTGTATTTTGAGGTGTATTTTGGGGCGTATTTTGAGATATTTCGCGGTGGATCTTGGGTTGATCCGAAGGCGTTTTGGGGCGTTTCGAGGATATTTTGGGGGTGCGTTTTCTGATATATTTGGGGGATATTTTGACCCGAGGGATTTGGGATCCCGCTGGATCCTCAAGGGATGAAAGGGACCCCTCAATTCCCACGGCAGAGCCCCCCAGTAATGGGAACCCCCACTCAGTGTTCGGGTCCTGTTCGGGCAGGTTCGGGTCGGGACGGGTCCCTTCGGGTTCTGTCAGGTGAGTTCGGGGCTTTTCGGCTCCTCTCGGGTGAGTTAAGTTGGGTTCGGGTCATTTGGGTCCTGTCGGCTTCCCTGGGGTCAGTTCGGGTGGGGTTGGGTTCGATTGGGTCGCTTCGGGAACCTTCGGCTCCTCTCGGGTCAGTTCGGGTTCACTGGGGTCAGTTCGGGTGCCTTCGGCTGCACTCGGGTCAGTTCGGGGTCACTGGGGTCAGTTCGGGTGGGGTTGTTCTATTGGGTCGCTTCGGGTGCCTTCGGCTGCACTCGGGTCAGTTCGGGTTCATTGGGGTCAGTTCGGGTGCCTTCGGCTCCTCTCGGGTCAGTTCGGGTTCACTGGGGTCAGTTCGGGTGCCTTCGGCTGCACTCGGGTCAGTTCGTGTTCACTGGGGTCAGTTCGGGTGCCTTCGGCTCCGCTCGGGTCAGTTCGGGTTCACTGGGGTCAGTTCGGGTGCCTTCGGCTGCACTCGGATCAGTTCGTGTTCACTGGGGTCAGTTCGGGTGCCTTCGGCTGCACTCGGATCAGTTCGTGTTCACTGGGGTCAGTTCGGGTGCCTTCGGCTCCGCTCGGGTCAGTTCGGGTTCATTGGGGTCAGTTCGGGTGTCTTCGGCTGCACTCGGATCAGTTCGTGTTCACTGGGGTCAGTTCGGGTGCTTTCGGCTGCACTCGGATCAGTTCGTGTTCACTGGGGTCAGTTCGGGTGCCTTCGGCCCCTCTGGGGTCAGTTCGGGTTCACTGGGGTCAGTTCGGGTCTCTTCGGCTCCGCTCGGGTCAGTTCGGGTTCACTGGGGTCAGTTCGGGTCTCTTCGGCTCCGCTCGGGTCAGTTCGGGTTCATTGGGGTCAGTTCGGGTCTCTTCGGCTCCGCTCGGGTCTGTTCGCCTTCACTCGGTTCAATCCGGCTCAGGTTCGGCTCTGCTCGCTCCCTGTCGCTCCCAGTTCGATCCCAGTCGCTCCCAGTCGCTCCCAGTTCGATCCCAGTCGCTCCCCGTTTGGCCCCGACGCCTCGGGAGGGGCTTGGGCGGGGCCGAGACCCCCGGGGAGGTGGCGGGGGACAGCGACAGCGACACCAGTGACACCGGTGACACCAGTGACACCAGTGACACCAGTGACACCAGTGGCACCAGTGACACCTGGGCTCCCAGTGCCACCAGCGCTCTCAGGACCCCCGGTGTCCTCACCCCCAGAACCCTCAGCCCTCCAGACACTGAATCCCCCAAATCCCTGATGGCCCCAATCCCATCACCCCAAAATCCCAATCCCTGAATTCCCCAAATCCCAATCCCTGAATTCCCCCAAATCCCAAACCCTGAACCCCAAATCCCAATCCCTGAATTCCCCCAATTCCTGATTCCCCCAATCCCATCACCCCAAATCCCAATCCCTGAATTCCCCAAAATCCCAAACCCTGAATTCCCCAAAATCCCAAACCCTGAACCCCAAATCCCAATCCCTGAATTCCCCCAAATCCCAATCCCTGAATTCCCCAAAATCCCAAATTTCCCCCAAAATCCCCCCCCCGTTTGTCACCCCCTCTCCTCCTTTGTTGTGCAACTGGGAGGTACTGGGAGCAAACTGGGAGAGACTGGGATGAACTGGGAGCAAACTGGGATGGACTGGGAGGGACTGGGATGAACTGGGAGCAAACTGGGATGGACTGGGAGCAAACTGGGATGGACTGGGAGGGACTGGGATGAACTGGGAGCAAACTGGGATGGACTGGGAGGGACTGGGATGAACTGGGAGCAAACTGGGATGGACTGGGAGCAACTGGGACCAAATCGGGAGCAAATTGGGATGGACTGGAATGGACTGGGAGCAAACTGGGAGCAAACTGGGAGGACTGGGATAAACTGGGATAAACTGGAAGGCACTTTTATTGGGGGGGGAGGAGAATACACGTGATTTGGGGGGGTGACCCCGTTGACGTCATCGCGCCTTGATGACGTTGCGCACCCCCAAATTTGGGGGGGGTTGAGTCCAAAAAAAAAAAAAAAAGCGATTTTTTGGGGGGGGTTGAAACCCCCAAAATTCGGGGGGGGGGGGGGGGTGTGGCCATTTTGAGGTGCGACCCCCTAAAATTTTGGGGTGACCCCGATGACGTCATCACCCTCCGACGTCAACGTACACCCCCAATTTTGGACGGTTTTAGACTCAATTTTGATGATGACTCCCCCAAATTTTTTTTTTTTGGGGGGGGGGGGGTGACGACGATAGGTGCGACCCCTCCCCCCCCCCCCCAAATTTGGGGGGGGGGGGTGTCCCGATGACGTCATCACCCTCGGATGGCGATGTCCCCGGGGTGGCTCAGCCAAACGTCGAAGACGCTTTTGTTGGGGGGGGGGGGTGGGGGGGGGTGGGGGAGGGGCAGCGGGGACCCCCCCAATTCCCCCCTCCCCCCACGGGGGGGCTCCCCCAAAACCCCGGGGTGGGGGTTGGGTGGCACCACCCCCCACCCCAACCCCAAAACCGGGGGTCCCCCCCTCGGGGCCACCGCGTTGGGAGCCACCACCCCCGTGCTGTATGACGTAGGCAGCTGTCCCCAAATTTGGGGACAACCCCCAGAAGCAAATTTGGGGTCCCCGCGCCCCTCGGGGCCTTCCCGCAGCAAAGAATCGATGGAAAAGCTGGAATGTGGGGGTGGGGGAGGGGCGGGGGGGTAGCGACACCCCGAGAGGACGAACGGGGACAAGTCGGGGACAAAGGGGGGGGTGGGGGGGGTGGTGGTGGTGGCCCCGCCCCTCCCCCCCCTCGCCACCGCCGTGTTCTGCAGTTTCAGCGCGGCCGGGGGGATCCGGGACACGTCCACGGTCCAGAAATTCCCTTTGGATTGAGGCTTGTTGGGATCCTTCAGCACCTGAGAGAGAGGGGGGGGGACACCCCAAAAAATTGAGGGGGTGGGGGTCGGGTAAAGGTTTGGGATTTCACGGGGAAAAAAAAAAAAAAAATGAAATTTTGGGTGGGAGAATAAAAAAATCCCGAGGTTTCGGGTAAAAAGTTCAGGATTTCACAGCAAAAAACGCCCAAGAATTGTGGGATTCCATCCCAAAACCCCAAAAATTCCCGGTGGGACCCCAAAAAATGGGGGGGGTGTCAGGTAAAACTCTGGGATTTCACACAAAAACCCCGAAATTTTGGGTGGGAGCCCAAAAAATCTCGGGATTTCACAGAAAAAGTTCAGGATTTCACCCAAAAAAATGGTCAAGAATTGTGGGATTCCATCCCAAAAATGCAGAAATTCTGGGTGGGATCCCAAAAATTCTGGGATTCCATCCCAAAAACCCCAAAATTCTGGGTGGGACCCCCAAAAAATCCCGGGATTTCAGGTAAAATTCTGGGATTTCACACAAAACCCCCGAAATTTTGGGTGGGAGCCCAAAAAATCCCGGGATTTCACAGAAAAAGTTCAGGATTTCACCCAAAAAATCCCGAAAAATTCTGGGATTCCATCCCAAAAATGAAGAAATTCTGGGATTCCATCCAGGACCCCAAAAATTCTGGGTGGGACCCCCAAAAAATCCCGGGATTTCAGGTAAAAAGTTCAGGATTTCACCCAAAAAAATGGTCAAGAATTGTGGGATTCCATCCCAAAAATGCAGAAATTCTGGGTGGGATCCCCAAAAATTCTGGGATTCCATCCCAAAACCCCAAAAATTCTGGGTGGGACCCCCAAAAAAATCCCGGGATTTCAGGTAAAAAGTTCAGGATTTCACCCCAAAAACGGTCAAGAATTCTGGGATTCCATCCCAAAAACCCCAAAATTCTGGGTGGGACCCCAAAAAAATCCCCTAAATGTGAACCCCAAATCCCCCAAATTATGACCCCCAAATCCCCCAAATTCGGACCCCAAAATCCCCAAATTAGGACCTCAAAATCCCCAAATTAACACCCCAAAAAATCCCCTGAATGTGACCCCAAAATCCCCAAATTGTGACCCCAAAATCCCATAAATGGGACCCCCAAAATCCCCCAATTTGGACCCCAAAAATCCCATAAATGTGACCTCAAAAATCCCCGAAATGTGACCCCAAACCCCCCAAATGTGACCCCAAAAAATCCCCAAGTGTGACCCCAAATCCCCCAAATTGAGACCCCAAAATCCCCAAAATCAGACCCCAAAAATCCCATAAATGTGACCCCAAAATCCCCAAATTGTGACCCCAAAAATCCCATAAATGGGACCCCAAAAATCCCCAAATTAGGACCCCAAATCCCCCCATTTCCACCTTTCCCCTCCCTTTTCCCAACCCCCCAAACCCCCCAAAAAAAACCCCAAACCAAAAAAAAACTTCAAAACCGCCCCAAAGCCCCCAAAATCCCAAAAAAGCCCCCAAATCCCCCCCAAAACCCCCAACCCCTCCCCAATAAAATCCCCAAAAATCCCCAAAAATCCCCAAAAAACCCCGAACCCCCCAACCCCCCCCCAAAAAAAAAACCCCAAACCCCCAAAAACCCCCCAAAACCCCCAAAAATCCCCCCAAAAAATCCCCAAAATTCGCACCAAAAAGACCCAAAAACCCCCAACCCCTCCCCCAAAAAATCCCAAAAAAACCCAAAAATCCCAAACCCCCCCAAACGCCCCCCAAACCCCCTCAAAACCCCAAAAAAACCCCAAAAAACCCCAAAATTCGCCCCAAAAAAACCCCAAAACCCCCAACCCCTCCCCAAAAAATCCCAAAAAATCCCAAAAAATCCCAAAAAATCCCCAAAACCCCCAAACCCCCCCAAAACCCCCCAAAAAAACCCCAAAAATCCCCCAAAAATCCCCAAAATTCGCCCCAAAAAAACCCAAAAACCCCCAACCCCTCCCCAAAAAAATCCCAAAAAATCCCAAAACACCCAAAAAATCCCCAAAAAATCCCAAAAAATCCCAAAATTCAAAAAAAATCCCAAAACACCCCAACCCCCTCCAAACCCCCCCCAAAACCCAAAAAAAATCCCCAAAAAACCCCAAAAAACCCCCCAAACCCCCCAAATTCGCCCCAAAAAAAAACCCAAACCCCCAACCCCTCCCCAAAAAAATCCCAAAAAATCCCCAACCCCCCCAAAACCCAAAAAAACCCCCAAAACCCCCCCAAAAAATCCCCAAAATTCGCCCCCAAAAAAACCAAAAACCCCCAACCCCTCCCCAAAAAATCCCAAAAAAATCCCCAAAAAATCCCAAAAAATCCCCAAAAAAATCCCAAAAAATCCCAAAAAATCCCCCAAACCCCCCAAAACCCCCAAAACCCAAAAAACCCCCAAAAAACCCAAAAAATCCCCCCAAAAAATCCCCAAAATTGGCCCCAAAAAGACCCAAAACCCCCCAAACCCTCCCCCAAAAAATCCCAAAAAATCCCCAAAAATTCCCAAAACACCCCTACCCCCCCCAAAAAACCCCCAAAACCCCCAAAAAAATCCCCAAAAAACCCCAAAAATCCTCCAAAAAATCCCCCAAAACCCCCCCAAAAAGACCCAAAAAACCCCAAAAATCCCAAAAAAATCCCCAAAATTCGCCCCCAAAAAAACCAAAAAACCCCAACCCCTCCCCAAAAAAATCCCCAAAAAATCCCAAAATATCCCAAAATATCCCCAAAATCCCAAAACCCCCCAAACCCAAAAAACCCCCAAAAAACCCAAAAAATCCCCAAAATTGGCCCCAAAAAGACCCAAAACCCCCCAAACCCTCCCCAAAAAAATCCCTCAAAAAATCCCAAAAAATCCCAAAAAATCCCCAAAACCCCCAAACCCCCCAAAACAAAAACAAAAAAACCCAAAAATCCCCCCAAAAAATCCCAAAAAATCCCCAAAAAATCCCAAAAAATCCCAAAAAATCCCCAAACCCCCCAAAACCCAAAAAAAAACCCCAAAAAACCCAAAAATCCCCCCCAAAAATCCCCAAAATTCGCCCCAAAAAGACCCCAAACCCCCCAACCCCTCCCCCAAAAAATCCCCAAAAAAATCCCAAAAAATCCCAAAAAATCCCCAAAACCCCCAAACCCCCCAAAACAAAAACAAAAAAACCCCAAAATCCCCCCAAAAATCCCCAAAATCCGCCCATAAAGACCCAAAAAACCCCCCAAAAAACCCCTAAAAACCCCAAACCCTCCCCCAAAAATTCCCAAAAAAATCCCAAAAAATCCCAAAAATCCCAAAAAATCCCAAAATCCCCCCAAAAAATCCCAAAAACCGCGCGAACCTTGGCGAAGCAGGGGTTGGAGGAGAGGTTGTGACGCACGGAATCCTTCCAGCCCTGGTACCCCCCTCCGAAAAACGGGAAAAGGCTCCGCAGCTGCTGGATGATCTGAGAAAATCCCCAAAAAATCCAAATATTTGGGGATTTTAGGGGATCCTAAAATCGTAAAATGGAAAAAATCCTAAAAAACCCCGAGAAAATCCAAAAATAATCCGAAAAAAATCCGAAAAAAATCCCGAAAAAAATCCCTCAAAAAATCCCCCAAAAATCCCAAAAAAATAAAAAAAATCCCCCCAAAATCCCCCAAAAATAAAAAAAAATCCCCAAAAATTCCCCAAAAAATCCAAAAAAATTAAAAAAAAAAAAAAAATCCGGCAAAAAAAATCCCAAAAAAATCCCCCAAAAATAAAAAAAAATTTAAAAAATCCCCCCAAAAATCCCCCCAAAAATCCCCCAAAAATCCAAAAAAATCCCCAAAAAATCGCAAAAAAATTCCCCAAAAATTCTCCCCAGAATCCCCAAAAAATCCCCAAAAAATCCCCAAAAATCCCCAAAAAATGCCGAAAAAATCCCCCCCAAAATCCCCAAAAAATAAAAAAAATCCCCCCAAAAATCCCCAAAAAATAAAAAAAATCCCCCCAAAAATCCCCCAAAAAATAAAAAAAAAACAAAAAATCGCAAAAAAAATCCCCAAAATATCTCCCTAAAATCCCCAAAAAATCCCCAAAAAATCCAAATATTTGAGGATTTTAGGGGATCCCAAAATCCTAAAAAGGAAAAAAATCCCAAAAATCCCAAAAAAATCCCAAAAAATCAAAAAAAATCCCCCCCAAAAAACCAAAAAAACCCGAGAAAATCCCCAAAAAATCCAAAAAATTCCCCAAAAATCCCCCCCAAAAATGACAATATTTGGGGGATTTTTTCGAGGATCCCAAAATCCTAAAAACAAAAAAATCCCCAAAAAATCCCCCAAAAAATCCCAAAAAAATCCAAAAAAAATCCCCCAAAAATCCCCAAAAAATCCCAAAAAAATCCCCAAAAAATCCCCGAAAAATCCCAAAAAATCCCCAAAAAATCCCCAAAAAATCCCCAAAAAATCCCCCCAAAAATCCCCAAAAATCCCCCAAACATCCCCTAAAAATCCCAAAAAAATCCCCGAAAAATCCCCCAAAAATTCCAAAAAAATCCCCAAAAAATCCCATCCCAAAATTCCCATCCCGAGATCCCCAAAATTTGGAATTTTTGGATTTTTTGAGGTTTTGTAATTTGGGATTTTTTAGGGGGTTTTGAGGTTTCAATGTTCGAGGATTTGGGGTTTTTTTGGAATTTTTGGTTTTTTTTTTAATTTGGAATTTTGGGGGTTTTTTTTTTTGGTTTGGGATTTTTGGGGATTTTAGGATTTTTTGGGGTTTTGTAATTTGGGATTTTTGGGATTTTTTGCTTTTTAGGTTTTTTTTTAGTTTGGGATTTTTGGGGTTTTAAGATTTTTTGGAATTTGGGGGATTTTTTTTTTTTCGGGATTTTTTTCTTTTTGAGGCATTTTGCTTTTTTTTTATATTAACGGGATTTTGATTATTTTTCTTTTTCATTTTTACGATTTGCTTGCACTGCGATTTTAATTCATTTTTTTCTTGATTTCTTTTTGAGGTTTTTTTTACTTTTTTTTTACTTTAAATTTTTCTTATTTTCCTTTTTTTTAATTATTTAATTTTTTTAATTTTCCCTCCAATTTCTTTAATTTTTTCCCCCCCTTTCCCCACCATTTCTTTTCACTTTTCCCCACTTTTCGCAATTTTTTTAATTTTTTTTTTCCCCAACCCCTCTCCCCCACAAAATCAAATTCCCGAGCTGGGGGTGGGGGAGGGGAGGCGACAAACGCTCCCGAGGTGGCGACCGAGGCGACAAAGGTGGCGACAAAGGTGCCAGACCCCCCGGCGCCAACTTTGTCACCTCCTGTCGCGACATTTGCATGGCGGCCACCGAGCCCCGGGGGCTCCGGGAAATTCCGAGGGGGACGGAAAAGGTTCGGGATTTAATTGGGATTTTTTGGGGATTTTTTGGGGGATTTTTTGGGGATTTTTTGGGGGTTTTTTGGGGTTTTTTGGGGGTTTTTTGGGGGTTTTTGTGGTTTTTTTTTGGGATTTTTTTGGGATTTTTTGGGGATTTTTTGGGGATTTTTGGGGGATTTTTGGGGGATTTTTTGGGGGGTTTTGGGGGATTTTTTGGGAATTTTGGGGGATTTTTTGGGTGGTTTTTGGGGATTTTTTGGGATTTTTTTGGGATTTTTTGGGATTTTTTGGGGGATTTTTGGGGGATTTTTTGGGATTTTGTTGGGATTTTGGGGGAATTTTTGGGGGTTTTTTTGGGGATTTTCTTTGGGATTTTTGGGATTTTTTATGGATTTTTGGGGGATTTTTTGAGGATTTTTTTGGGGTTTTGGGGGGATTTTTTGGGGATTTTTGGGGGATTTTTTGGGGGTTTTTTGGGGATTTTTTGGGGGGTTTTGGGGGGTTTTGGGGGGATTTTTTGGGATTTTTGGGGGATTTTTGGGGGTTTTGGGGGGATTTTTTTGGGATTTTTTGGGGGATTTTTTGGGATTTTTTGGGATTTTTTGGGGATTTTGGGGGGATTTAATTGGGATTTTTTGGGGATTTTGGGGGATTTTTTTGGATTTTTTGGGATTTTTTGAGGATTTCTTGGGGATTTTTTGGGAGGATTATTAGGAGGACTCTGGGGGGATTTGGGGGGATTTTTTTTTTATTTTTGGGGAATTTTGCGGGGATTTTGGGGGGATTTTTTTTTAATTTTTGGGGGGATTTTTAGGGGATTTTTGGGGGGATTTTTGTGGGTTTTTTTATTATTTTGGGGGGGGGGATTTTGGGGGGATTTTTTTGGGGATTTTTTGGGGATTTTAAAAAAAATTATTTATTTTTGGGGGGGTTTTTTAGGATTTTCCGGGTTTTTTTTCGGATTTTTTTAGGGGGTGTTTAGTGTAGGATTGGGGATTTTTTTTTTTTAATTTTTGGGGGTTTTTTAAATTTTAATTTTTTTTTTAAGTTTTTTTTTATTTTTGTGAGGATTTTTGGGAGGGTTGGGGAGATTTTGAGAGTTTTTGGGGGAATTTTAAAGTTTTTTTGGCGGGGGGGTTAAAAAAAATTTAATTTTTTGTTGTTTTTTTGGGGGGGAGATTTTTCCAATTCGGGATTTTTTTGGGGTCGTTTTGAGGTCAAGGAGGGCAGCGGGGTTTTAGAATTTGGGGGTTCGGTTTTGGGGTTTTGGAATTTTTGGGGTTTTTGGGGGTTTGGGGGTTTTTTGGGGTTTTTGGGGTTTTGGAATTTTTGGGTTTTTTGGGGTTTTGGGGGTTTTGGAATTTGGGGGTTTTGGGGTTTTTGGGGGGGTTTGAAGATTTGGAATTTGGGGTTTTTTGGGATTTTTGGCTCCGAGGGGTCCTGGAAATTCGGGAATTTCGGGAATTTCGGGAATTTCGGGAATTTCGGGAATTTCGGGATAGGAAATGTCGGGAATTGAGGCTGGGGGGGGGGGTCGGGTGGGAGGTGTCCCGGAATGGGGGTCCCGGGGAGAAAATTTGGGGGGTCCCGGGAAAGAATTGGGGGGTCCCGGGAACGAACTGGGGGGTCCTGGGGGTCCCGAGAAGGAATTGGGGGGTCCCAGGAAGGAATTGGGGGGGGGGGGGGGGGGGTCCCGGAACGGTCCCGGTTTGGGGGTCCCGTTAAGGAGGGTCCGGTCCAGAGGGGTCCCAGTTTGGGGGTCCCGGGGGTCTCCCGGTGGTCCCAGTTTGGGGGTCCCGGGGCTGGATGAGGATCCCGGTTTGGGGGTCCCGGGACTGGATCGGGGATCCCGAGGGGGTCCCGGGGAAGGATCGGAGATCCCAGTTTGGGGGTCCCGGGGGTCCCGGGGAAGGATCGGGGATCCCGGTTTGGGGGTCCCGGGGGTCCCAGTTTGGGGGTCCTGGGATGCTCCCGGTGGTCCCGGGACTGGATCGGGGATCCTGAAAGGGTCCCGGGGGTCCCGGAGTTGGATGGGGGATCCCGGTCTGAGGGTCCCGGGGATGGATCGGGAACCCCCCGGTGGTCGCGGGGATGGAGGATCCCCCGGTGGTCCCGGGGCTGGATCAGGGATCCCCCGGTGGTCCCGGGGATGGATGGGGGATCCCCCGGTGGTCCCGGTGGTCCCGGGGCTGGATCAGGGATCCCCCGGTGGTCCCGGTGGTCCCGGGGATGGATGGGGGATCCCCCGGTGGTCCCGGTGGTCCCGGGGCTGCTCCCGTACCTGTGCGAGCTTGAGGCGGCGGCCGGGAGCGGCGCGGATGACGAGCGCGATCAGAGCCAGGTACGAGTACGGGGGCTTGGGGTGACGCCGGTAACGTTGGGGGCGGCGAGGAGACCCCCGGGACTCCTCCCGGGATTCAGCTCGGGATTTATCCCGGGATCCCACCCGGGACCCCCGGGCCGGGCCGGGCGCTGCGGGGAGCGGCGGCGGCGGCGGCGGCGGCGGCGACATCGAGGGGGCGGCGGGGGAGGGGAGAGGGTCGGGATTTATCCCGGGGGAGGGGAGAGGGTCGGGATTTATCCCGGGGGAGGGTCGGGATTTATCCCGGGGGAGGGTCGGGATTTATCCCGGGGGAGGGGAGAGGGTCGGGATTTATCCCGGGGGAGGGGAGAGGGTCGGGATTTATCCCGGGGGAGGGTCGGGATTTATCCCGGGGGAGGGTCGGGATTTATCCCGGGGGAGGGTCGGGAATTGTCCCGGGGGAGGGTCGGGAATTGTGAGATTTTTGGGATTTGGGATTTGGGGCTTTTGGGCTTTGGGGTTTGGGGTTTATGGGCTTTGGGATTTGGGGTTTGGAATTTATGGGATTTGGGGTTTGGGATTTATGGGGTTTGGGATTTGGGGCTTTTGGGATTTGGGGCTTTTGGGATTTGGGATTTATGGGGTTTGGGGTTTGGGATTTATGGGCTTTGGGATTTGGGGTTTGGAATTTATGGGATTTTGGATTTGGGATTTATGGGATTTGGGGTTTGGGATATGGGATTTGGGATTTATGGGATTTGGGGTTTGGGATTTATGGGGTTTGGGGTTTGGGATTTATGGGGTTTGGGGCTTTTGGGATTTGGGATTTGGGGTTTGGGATTTATGGGATTTGGGGTTTGGGATTTATGGGATTTGGGGTTTGGGGTTTGGCAACGAGATGGGATTTGGGGTTTGGGATATTTGGGATTTATGGGATTTGGGATTTGGCAATGCAATGGGATTTGGGGCTTTTGGGATATTTGGGATTTATGGGATTTGGGGCTTTTGGGATTTGGGGCTTTTGGGATTTATGTGATTCGGGGCTTTTGGGATTTATGGGATTTGGGGTTTGGGATTTATGGGATTTTGGATTTGGGATTTATGGGGTTTGGGGTTTGGGATTTATGGGATTTGGGATTTGGGATTTATGGGATTTGGGATTTGGGGTTTATGGGATTTGGGGTTTGGGGTTTGGGATTTATGGGCTTTGGGATTTGGGGTTTGGGACTTATGGGATTTGGGGCTTTTGGGATTTATGGGATTTGGGATATTTGGGATTTATGGGGTTTGGGGTTTGGGATTTATGGGCTTTGGGGTTTGGGGTTTGGCAACGAGATGGGATTTGGGGTTTGGGATATTTGGGATTTATGGATTTGGGATTTGACAATGAGATGGGATTTGGGGCTTTTGGGATATTTGGAATTTATGGGATTTGGGGTTTGGGATTTATGGGATTTGGGGTTTGGGATTTATGGGATTTGGGGTTTATGGGATTTGGGGTTTGGGATTTATGGGATTTGGGGTTTGGGGTTTGGCAACGAGATGGGATTTGGGGTTTGGGATATTTGGGATTTATGGGATTTGGGAATTGGCAATGAGATGGGATTTGGGGCTTTTGGGATATTTGGGATTTATGGGATTTGGGATTTATGGGATTTATGGGATTTGGGGTTTGGGATTGATGGGATTTGGGGTTTGGGGTTTGTGAACTGGGGTTTATGGGATTTGGGATTGGCATAAGGGCTGGGCTTTGGAATTTATGGGATTTGGGATTTGGAGTTTGGAAAGTGGGGTTTATGGAATTTGGGATTGGGGTAAGGGATGAGCTTTGGGGTTTATGGGATTTGGGATTGGGGATTTGGGATTTGGGGGTTGGGATTTATGGGATTTGGGGTTTGGGATTTGGGGTTTGGCAATGAGATGGGATTTGGGGTTTGGGAACTGGGGTTTATGGGATTTGGGATGGGGTAATGGCGGGGATTAGGATTAGGGATTTGGAATTTGGATTTGGGCTTTGGGATTTGGGATTTGGGATAAAGGGTGGGGTGGGATTTTCGGGATTTGGGGTTTTTGAGGTTCCCATCTCCCATCCCTCATTACCCTAATTAGCCCCGCCCACCCATAACCACGCCCAATATCCCACCCCAGCCCTAATTACCCCAATTAGCCACGCCCACATCAAGCCACGCCCACTTTCACATCCCAAACCCTTAATTACCCTAATTAGCCACACCCACCCAGAACCACTCCCATTTCTCATCCCAGCCTTAATTAACCCTAATTACCCTAATTAGCCCCGACCACCTTTCTATCTCCCATTCCTAATTGCTCCCATTTCCCATCCCAGCCCTAATTAACCCCAATTACCCTAATTAACCCCGACCACCTTTCCAGCTCCCATCTCTAATTGCCCTAATTAACCCAGCCCACCCCTAACCACGCCCAGTTTCCATCCCAACCCCTTAATTACCCCAATTAGCCCCGCCCACATCCAATCACGCCCACTTTCCCATCCCAGCCCTAATTACCCCTAATTAACCCCGCCCAATATCCCATCCCAAACCCTAATTAGCCCCGCCCACCTGTAACCACGCCCATTTTCCCATCCCAAATGCTAATTAGCCCTAATTAGCCCCGTTCGCATCAAGCCACACCCACCCAAACGCGCCGCTCGCCCTTAGCCCCGCCCATCGACGTCACGCGCCCATATATGGACTCTTAGCCACGCCCACCGGCGCTCGCAGCCAATCAGCGCGCTCGGCCCCGCCCCTGGCCCCGCCCCTTCCTCGGATCGGCGCGCGCTCGGGGTCGCTGCCGGAACTGGCGGTACCGGGGACAGGGGGGGGACACGGGGGGACACTGGGGGGGACATTGGGGGGGACACTGGGGACATTGGGGGGGATTGGGGGGGACACTGGGGACATTGGGGGGGACATTGGGGGGGACATTGGGGACATTGGGGGACATTGGGGGGGACACGGGGGGGACACGGGGGACATTGGGGACATTGGGGGGACATTGGGGACATTGGGGACATTGGGGGGGACTGGGGACATTGAGGGACATTGGGGGACACCTGGGGGGGGTTGGGGACACGGGGGGGACATTGGGGGGGACATTGGGGGGGATTGGGGGGGACATTGGGAACACCTGGGGGGGGTTGGGGACATTGGGGGACATTGGGGGGGACACTGGGGACATTGGGGACATTGGGGGGGATTGGGGACATTGGGGGGGACATTGGGGACATTGGGGGGACATTGGGGGACATTGGGGACACGGGAGAGGGGACACTGGGACTGGAGAGGGGACACTGGGGGGGGCTTGGGGACATGAGGGGACACCGGGACAGGGGGACACACGGGGGAGGTGGCAGTGGGGGCGGGGGGGGGGAGGGGACACTGTGACCCTTCTTTGTCCCCACAGGCTCCGGAAATGTCCCCAGAGGCCATGGGGGACATTGGGGACATTGGGGACACGGGGGTGGCCCTGTCACAGGCGCTGCTCTGTGTCACCAGCCTGGGCTGTGCCCTCCGAGCCAGACAGGTGGGGACACCTTGGGGACACCTTGGGGACACCTTGGGGACACCTTGGGGACATTTTGGGGGCTGAGGACACTTGGGAACATTGGGGACATCATTGAGATCATGGGGGGGACACTGGGGACACCTTGTCACGTCACCTGTGCCATCCTGTGTCACCTGTCCTGTCCTGTGTCACCTGCCCCATGTCACATTGTCCCCGTGTCCCCACAGGTGTCACACTGTCCCCATGCTGTCCCCACAGGTGTCACATTGTCCCCGTGCTGTCCCCACAAGTGACAGGTGACACTGTGTCACACTGTCCCCATGCTGTCCCCACAGGTGACAATCCCGTGTCACACTGTCCCCATGCTGTCCCCACAGGTGACACTGTGTCACACTGTCCCCATGCTGTCCCCACAGGTGACAATCCCGTGTCACACTGTCCCCATGCTGTCCCCACAGGTGTCACACTGTCCCCATGCTGTCCCCACAGGTGACAATCCCGTGTCACACTGTCCCCATGCTGTCCCCACAGGTGACAGGTGGCCCCGCCGCCGGTTTCCTCCTGCAGGCCCTGGTGGCCGCCAGCGACGCTCTGTCCCCTCCGTGTCGCGATGTCCCCGATGTCCCCAAGGCCACCGCCCCGCCGGGCTCCTGGATCTGCTCGGTGCTGGCGCAGCCCTTGGTGGCTTTCGGTTGTCACCGGCTGAGCGGTGACAGCGGCACCGCCACCCTGCTGCTGGCCACGGTGACCGTGGTGGCGCCGGTGGCCGCGGGCTGGCCGGACGGTGGCCGTGTCCTGGCCGGTCACTTTGTCACCGCGCTGACGGCCACCTCGCTGCTGGCCCTGGCGGCGCTCACGGCCAGCGGCACCGGAGCGGTGGCAGCGGCTTTGGTGGCACTTGGGGACATGGTGGCACCTTGGGGTGTCCCATGGGTGAGGGCGGTGGCCAGCGTGGCACTGCTGGGGACACTGCGGGAACAGAGCAGGGCGTGGAGTGACCAGTAAAACCAGTTTGGGTGACAGTGTGGTGACACTGGTGACACTGGGGTGACACTGGGGTGGTGACACTGGGGTGGTGACACTGGGGTGACACTGGTGTGGTGACAGTGGTGACAATGGGGTGGTGACACTGGGGTGGTGACAGTGGTGACACTGGGGTGGCACTGGGGTGGTGACACTGGGGTGGTGACTGTGGTGACAATGGGGTGACACTGGGGTGATGACAATGGTGACACTGGGGTGGCACTGGGGTGACACTGGGGTGGTGACAATGGTGGCACTGGGGTGACACTGAGGTGGTGACAGTGGTGACACTGGGGTGGTGACACTGGGGTGGTGACAGTGGTGACACTGGGGTGGCACTGGGGTGGTGGCACTGCTGGGGACACTGCGGGAACAGAGCAGGGCGTGGAGTGACCAGTAAAACCAGTTTGGGTGACACTGTGGTGACAGTGTGGTGACACTGGTGGCACTGATATGGTGACACTGGGGTGACAATGGGGTGACACTGGGGTGATGACAATGGTGACACTGGGGTGGCACTGGGGTGACACTGGGGTGGTGGCATTGGGGTGATGACAGTGGTGGCACTGGGATGGTGGCACTGGGATGGTGGCACTGCGGTCACAGTGGTGGCACTGAGGTGACACTGGTGGCACTGGTGACACTGGGATGGTGGCACTGTGGTCACAGTGGTGGCACTGGGATGACACTGGTGGTGGCACTGGGGTGACTTGTGCCATACTGGTCCCTACTGGTCCATACTGGTTTATACTGGTCCATTACAGGTCTATACTGGTCCCTACTGGCCCATACTGGTCCATACTGGTTTATACCAGTCCATATTTCCCCATATTGGTTTATACTGGTCCATACTGGTTTATACTGGTTTATACCAGTCCATATTTCCCCATATTGGTTTATACTGGTCCATACTGGTTTATACTGGCCCGTACTGGTTTATACTGGTCCATACTGGCCCTTCCTGGTCCCATACTGATTCATACTGGCCCATATTTCTCCAAACTGGTCCATACTGGTTTATACCGGTCCTTGTTTCCCCATACTGGTCCATACTGGCCCATACTGGTTTATACTGGTTTATACCGGTCCTTATTTCCCCATACTAGTCCATACTGGCCCATACTGGTTTATACTGGTTTAAACCAGTCCACATTTCTCCATACTGGTTTATACTGGTCCATACTGGTCTATACTGGTTAATACTGGTCCCTAATGTCCCCTTACTGGTTTATACTTGTCCATACTGGTTTATACCACCATACTGGTTTTTACTGGTCCATACGGGTTCATACTGGTTTATACTGGTCTATACTGGTTTGTACAGGTCCATACTGGTTTATATTAGTCCAAATTTCCCCGAACTGGTCCCATACTGGTCCATACTGGTCCTTATTGGTCTATACTGGTCCTTACAGGTCCATGTTTCCCCATACTGGTCCATACTGGTTTATACCTGTCCATATTTCCCCATACTGGTTTTTACTGGTCCATACTGGTCCATATTTCCCCCTACTGGTCCCTACTGGTTTATACTGGTCCCTACTGGTTTATACTGATCCACACTGGTCCATACTGGTTTTTACTGGTCCTTACTGGTCCATACTGGCCCGTACTGGTCCATATTTCCCCATACTGGTTTATACTGATTTATACTGGTCCTTACTGGTCCCTTACTGGTCCATACTGGTCCTTATTTCCCCATACTGGCCCATACTGGTCCCTTACTGGTCCATACTGGTTTATACTGGTCCATACTGGTCCATACTGGTCCATACTGGTTTATACTGGTTTATACTGGCTGTCCCAACCTCCCCGCGCGCGCTCCGCCCTCAAGCCCCGCCCCTTCTGCCCCGCCCCCGACGCTCCCCTCTCACATTGGCTCATCTCTAATGACGTCACGAGTCCCCGCCCCCTCCGCCGGCAGCTGACGGCGTTGCCGTTGAAGCCCCCCCCCCAACCCGGAACCGCGGCCTCCCATTGGCCGCCTCACCCTTCGCTCCTCCCTCCTCGCTCTCTGATTGGCTCCCTCTATTCCCGCCCCGCCTCTCGCTCTCTCTGATTGGCTCCACCCCTGAGGGGAGCCCGTGAGGGCGGCCAAGATGGCGGCGGGGTGAGGCGGCGGCGATGGCGGCGATGTCCGGGGCGGAGGAGCGCGATGCCGGCGGCG
Organism: Sturnus vulgaris; assembly: GCF_052056855.1. Lineage (NCBI taxonomy): Eukaryota > Metazoa > Chordata > Aves > Passeriformes > Sturnidae > Sturnus > Sturnus vulgaris. The sequence continues at coordinate 37,443 of NW_028276622.1, read as the reverse complement.
GCCCCGCCGCTCCCTCCGCTCCTTCCGCGGCCCCTCCCGGTCCCGCTGCTGCGGCCGCGGTCGGTGGCGAAAGCGGCGGCGGTGCCGAAGAAGCGGCGGCGCTGCTGTTGGAGGCGGGCGCGGATCCCGACGCGCCGCCCAAGAAGCGGCTGAGGGCGGCCGGGAGCGGCGCCGGGGGGGCGGAGGGGGCGGCGGGCAGCGTGAAGCTGGAGGAGCGCCTTTACTCCGTGCTCTGCTGCACCGTGTGCCTCGATTTACCCAAGGCCTCCGTGTACCAGGTACGGGACGGCATTTGGGGACTTGGGGACAGGTGAGGGTGGCACCGGGACAGGTGAGGGTGGCACCGGGAGGAGCCCTCAGGGCAGCGGGACAAGGCCTGAGGGGATGGGGACACCCCCAGGGTAGTGACACCCCCTCGGGGACACGGGGACATCCCGGTGGTGGCACTGTCACACCCCCCTGGGGACACGGGGACACCCTTGGTGGCACTGGGACACCCTTGGTGGCACTGTCACCCCCTTGGTGGCACTGTCACCCCCCCCCTTGGGGACAGCCGGTGTCACCCCCTGGGGGTTTTGTCACCTCCTGGGTCACCAGAGCTCCCCCTGGGCCCTTCTGGGGACGCTGGGGCCACCAAAGTCTCCTCTGGGCCACCAATGTCCCCTCTGGGCCACCATTGTCACCTCTGGGCCACCATTGTCATCTTATGGCCACCAAATCTCTCCTTGTCCCCTCATGGGCCACCAAACCCCCCCTGAGGGCCTCCAAACTCCTCATTGTCCCTTCGTGGGCCACCAAACTCCTGCCAGGGGCCACCAAACTTTCGCAGTCCCTCCAGGGCCACCAATGTCCCTTCATGGCCACCAAAGTCCTGCCTGGGCCACCAAACTCTCCCAGGCCACTGACATCCCCCAGGGGCCACCAAAGTCCCCTCATGGGCCACCAAACCATCCCAGAGGGTCCCTGTGCCCTTCATGGGCCACCAAACCTCCCTCAGGGGCTACCAAACCTCTCATTGTCCTTTCATGGGCCACCAAATTCTCCCAGGCCACTGACATCCCCCAGTGGCCACCAAAGTCCCTCCAGTGGCCACCAAACCATCCCAGAGGGTCCCTGTGCCCTCATGGGCCACCAAACCTCCCTCAGGGGCCACCAACCCTTCCTTTGTCACCTCAGGGGCCACCAAACCTCCCCTGAGGGCCACCAACCCCCCCCATGGGCCGCCAAAACATCCCAGTGGCCACCAAACCATCCCAGTGGCCACCAAAACTCTCATTGTCCCTTGATGGCCACCAAACTCCTGCCTGGGCCACCAAACCTCCCCAGTGGCCACCAAAGTCCCTCAAGGGGCCACCAAACCATCCCAGAGAGTCCCTGTGCCCTTCATGGGCCACCAAACCTCCCTCAGGGGCCACCAACCCTTCCTTTGTCACCTCAGGGGCCACGAAATTCCTTCTTGGGCCACCAACCCCCCCATGGGCCACCAAACCATCCCAGTGGCCACCAAATCCCCCTCAGGGGCCACCAAACCTCTCATTGTCCCTTCATGGCCACCAAACTCCTGCCTGGGCCACCAAACTCTCCCAGTCCCTCCAGGGCCACCAATGTCCCTTCATGGCCACCAAACTCCTGCCTGGGCCACCAAAGCCCCCCAGTGGCCACCAAAGTCCCCTCATGGGCCACCAAAGCCCCCCAGTGGCCACCAAAGTCCCCCCAGTGGCCACCAAAGCCCCCCAGTGGCCACCAAAGTCCCTCAAGGGGCCACCAAACGATCCCAGAGGGTCCCTGTGCCCTTCATGGGCCACCAAACCTCCCTCAGGGGCCACCAACCCTTCCTTTGTCACTTCATGGCCACCAAAGCTCCCCTGAGGGCCACCAACCCCCCCATGGGCCACCAAACCATCCCAGTGGCCACCAAACCCCCCTCAGGGGCCACCAAACTCCTCATTGTCCCTTTATGGGCCACCAAACTCCTGCCAGGGGCCACCAAACTCTCCCAGTCCCTCCAGGGCCACCAATGTCCCTTCATGGCCACCAAAGTCCCCTCATGGGCCACCAAACTCTCCCAGTGGCCACTGAAATCCCCCAGTGGCCACCAAAGTCCCTCAAGGGGCCACCAAACGATCCCAGAGGGTCCCTGTGCCCTTCATGGGCCACCAAACCTCCCTCAGGGGCCACCAACCCTTCCTTTGTCACCTCAGGGGCCACCAAATTCCTTCCTGGGCCACCAACCCCCCCATGGGCCACCAAACCATCCCAGTGGCCACCAAAGTCACCTCAGGGCCACCAAAACCATCCCAGAATGTCCCTGTGCCCTCATGGGCCACCAAATCCCCCTCAGGGGCCACCAAACCTCTCATTATCCCTTTATGGCCACCAAACTCCTGCCTGGGCCACCAAACTCTCCCAGTCCCTCCAGGGCCACCAATGTCCCTTCATGGCCACCAAAGTCCCCCCATGGGCCACCAAACCGTCCCAGAGGGTCCCTGTGCCCTCATGGGCCACCAAATCCCCCTCAGGGGCCACCAAATCCCTCATTGTCCCTTCATGGCCACCAAACTCCTGCCTGGGCCACCAAACCATCCCAGTGGCCACCAGAGTCCCCTCAGGGGCCACCAAACTATCCCAGAGAGTCCCTGTGCCCTCATGGGCCACCAAATCCTCCCCAGGGCCACCAAACCTCTCATTGTCCCTTCATGGCCACCAAACTCCTCCTTGTCCCATCTTGGGCCACCAAACTTCTGCCAGGGCCACCAAACCTCCCCAGTGGCCACCAAAGTCCCTCATGGGCCACCAAACCTCTCATTGTCCCATCCTGGGCCACCAAACTCCTGCCTGGGCCACCAAACTCTCGCAGTCCCTCCAGGGCCACCAATGTCCCTTCATGGCCACCAGAGTCCCCTCATGGGCCACCAAACCCCCCCAGTGGCCACCAAAGCCCCCCCAGTGGCCACCAAACCCCCCCAGTGGCCACCAAAGCCCCCCCAGTGGCCACCAAACTCCTCCCAGTGGCCACCAAAGCCCCCCAGTGGCCACCAAACCATCCCAGAGGGTCCCTGTGCCCTCATGGGCCACCAAACCTCCCCAGGGGCCACCAAACCATCCCAGAGGGTCCCTGTGCCCTCATGGGCCACCAAATCCTCCCCAGGGCCACCAAAGTGGGTCATGAGTTAATTGGGAAATTGATTAATTAGTTCATTGATCCAGGCATGCATTGGTTCCCTGATTAATTGATTAATTGGCTCATTGATTAATTGGGTACTTGATTATTGGTTACCTGATTAATTGGCTCATTGATTAATTGGGTAATTGGTTCATTGGTTCATTGATTAATTGGCTCATTGATTAATTGGGTAATTGATTATTGGTTACTTGATTAATTGGCTCATTGATTAATTGGGTAATTGATTATTGGTTACTTGATTAATTGATTAATTGGCTCATTGATTAATTGGCTCATTAGGGAATTGGTTTCCTGATTAAGTGATTAATTGGTTCATTGATTAATTGGGTAATTGGTTAATTGGTTCATTGATTAATTGGCTCATTGATTAATTGGGTAATTGAGTATTGGTTACCTGATTAATTGATTAATTGGCTCATTGATTAATTGGGTAATTGATTATTGGTTGCCTGATTAATTGGTTCATTGATTAATTGGGTCATTGAGTATTGGTTACTTGATTAATTGGTTCATTGATTAATTGGGTAATTGATTATTGGTTGCCTGATTAATTGATTAATTAGCTCATTGATTAATTGGCTCATTAGGGAATTGGTTTCCTGATTAAGTGATTAATTGGCTCATTGATTAATTGGGTAATTGGTTAATTGGTTCATTGATTAATTGGCTCATTGATTAATTGGGTACTTGATTATTGGTTACCTGATTAATTGGCTCATTGATTAATTGGGTAATTGGTTAATTGGTTCATTGATCAATTGGGTACTTGATTATTTGTTACCTGATTAATCGATTAATTGGCTCATTGATTAATTGGTTCATTAGGGAATTGGTTACCTGATTAATTAATTGGTTCATTGATTAATTGGTTCATTAGGGAATTGGTTACCTGATTAATTTATTAATTGGCTCATTGATTAATTGGGTAATTGAGTATTGGTTACCTGATTAATCGATTAATTGGTTCATTGATTAATTGGTTCATTGGGGAATTGGTTACCTGATCAATTGATTAATTGGTTCGTTGATTATCAATTAATTAGGTAATTGGATAACTGGGAAATTGATTAATTGGTTAATTGATCCAAGCATTAATTGGTTCATTGATTAATTGATTCATTGGGTAATTGATCCAGGCATTGAGTAATTGATTAATTGGGTAATTGGTTCATTGGTTCCTTGATTAACTGGTTAATTGGGTGATTGATTAATTATTGATTCATTGAGTCACTAATTGCTTCAATGATTAATCGGTTAAGTGACCCAGGCATTGATTAATTGATTAATTGGTTTATTGATCCAGGCATTGATTACCTGATTAATTGGTTCATTGATCCAGGGATTGATTAATTGGGTCATTGATTCATTGGGTCATTGATTAATTGATTTGTTGATTAATTGATTAATTGGTTAGTTGACTCAGGGATTGATGAATTGATTAATAAATTAATTGATTAATTGATCCAGGCGTTGATTGGTTAATTCATTCATTGATTAATTGGTTAATTGAGCCATGTGTTTGTTAATTGATTAATTGGTTAATTGATTCAGGGATTGATGAATTGGTTAATTGATTAATTGATTAATTGATTGTAGGGTTGATTAATTCAGGGATTGATTAAAGATGGGATTAATTAATTCCAGAGATGGGATTAAATCCATGGATTAATTAAATCTGGGATCTAATAACGGCAGGGATTAATTAATTAGAGGATAGGATGAAATCCAGGATTAATTAATCCCAGGTTTTAATTAAATCCGGGATTGATTAATTAATCCTGGGATTGAATAAAATCTGGGCTCAATTAATTTCCAGCTAGGATTAAATATTGGGATTAATTAATTCTAGGATCTAATTAAATCCGGGTTTAATTAAACAGGATTAATTTCAGGGGTTCATTAAATCGGGGATTTAATTAAATCTGGGATTAATTAACCCTGGGCTGGGATTAAATCCTGGAGTTAATGAAATCCGGGATTAATTAATTCCAGGGATTAATTAATTCCAGGATAAAATCAAATCCAGGGATTTAATTAAACCTGAGATTAATTAATCCCGGAATAGGAATAAATTTTGGATTAATTAATCCCAGGATTGGATTAAATTTGGGATTAATCAACCCGGGCCTTAATTAGACTTCATTAAACCTGGCAATAATTAAGATTAAACTCCAGATTCACTCATTGCCGGATGAGATTAAACCCAGGGATTAATTTAATTAAATAATTATTAATTAAACCTGTGATTTAATTAAATCTGGCATTAATTAATCCCAAACTTTACGGGATGAACGGGAGGAAATAGGAGAAAAATCGGGAAAAATCGGGAAAAATCGGGAAAAACCGGGAAAAATCGGGGAGAAACGGAAAAAATCGGAAAAAATCGGAAAAAATCGGGGAGAAACGGAAAAAATCGGAAAAAATCGGGGAGAAACGGAAAAAATCGGGAAAAACCGGGGAAAAAATCATGAAAAAAATGGGAAAAAAATCGGGAAAAATCGGAAAAATTCGGGAAAAAAATCGGGAAAAAATCGGGAAAATCGGAAAAAATCGGGGTAAAAATGGGGAAAAAATCAGGAAAAAATCGGGGAAAAAAACGGGAAAAATGGGGGGAAAAAAATCAGGAAAAAAATCGGGAAAAAATCGGGGAAATAACCGAAAAATCGGGAAAAATCGGGGAAAAAAAATCGGAAAAAAAACCGGGAAAAAAAATCGGAAAAAAATCCGGGGAAAAAAATCGTGGAAAAAATCGGGAAAAATCGGGAAAAAGCCGGGAATAATCGGGAAAAAAATCGGAAAAAAAATCGGAAAAAATCGGGGAAAAAATGGGAAAAAAATCGAAAAAAAAAATCGGTAAAAAAATCGGAGAAAATGGGGAAAAAATTCGGATAAAACGAGAAAAAATTTGGAAAAAATCGGGAAAAAATCTGGGAAAAATCGGGAAAAAAATCGGAAAAAGTGGGGAAAAAAATCGGGGGAAAATCGGAAAAAAAATCCGAAAAAAAGGGGGAAAAAATCGGAAAAATATCGGAAGAAATGGGAAAAAAGGAAAAATATGGAATAAAATAGGGAAAAATAGGAAGAATGAGAGAAAAAAAGGCAGAAAAGGGGGAAAATGGGGAAAATATGAGAAAAAAATCGGAAAAATTCAGAAAAAATCTGGAAAAAAACCGGAAAAAATCGGAAAAAATTCTGGAAAAAATCGGGAAAAGTCGGGAAAAAAATCTGGAAAAAAATCGAAAAAAATCTGAAAAAATGGAAAAGCATCGGAAAAACATCGGGAAAAAAATTGGAGAAAATCGGAAAAAAATTCGGGAAAAATGGGAAAAAAATGGAGAAAAAAAATCAGAAAAAAAAGGGAAAAAATTGGGAAAAAATGTGGAAAAAATCAGAAAAAAATGGGGGGAAAAAGGGAAAAAATGGGGAAAAAGTTGGAAAAAAACAGAAAAAAATTGGAAAAATCCAGGAAAAAATTGGAAAAAAATCAGAGAAAAATTTTAAAAATTCAGTAAAAAATTTGGAGAAAATGAGAAAAAAATCGGCAAAATATCGGGAAAAAGTCGGGAAAAAATAGGGAAAAAAAATTCGAAAAAAATGAGAAAAAATGAAAAAAAAGGGGGAAAAATGGGAAAAAAAATCGGAAAAAATAGGGAAAACATGGGGGAAAAAAATCAGACAAAAATATGAAAAAATGATTTAAAAATGGGGAAAAATATGGGGAAAAAATCAGAAAAAAAAGGAGAACAAAATGGGAAAAAAATCAGAAAAAATGGGAAAAAAATGAGGAAAAAATCAGAAAAAAAAAGAGAAAAAAAAGTGGAAAAATGTGGAAAAAATCAGAAAAGAAATGGAAAAATATCGGAAAAAATCAGAAAAAAATGGGAAAAAAATCCCAAAAGAATGGGGGAAAATGAGGGGGAAAAAAGGGGAAAAATTGGGAAAAAAAATCAGAAAAAAGGGGGAAACATAAAAAAAAAAGGGAAAAATGAGAAAAAAATGGGAAAAAAATGGGGAAAAAATAAGAAAAAATGGAAAAAAATCGGGAGAAAATGGAAAAAAAATCGGGGAAAAGTTGGGAAAAAATCGGAAAAAAATTGAAAAAAATAGGAAAAAAAAGGAAAAAAATCACAAAAAAGGGGAAAAAATGGGGAAAAATTGGGGAAAAATTGGGAAAAAAATGAGGAAAAAATGGGAAAAAAAATGTGAAAAAATGGGGGAAAAATCAGAAAAAAATCAGAAAAAAAATCGGAAATAGAGGGAAAAAACCAGAAAAAAATGGAAAAAAATAGGAAAAAAATCAGAAAAAAAAAGGGAAAAAAATTAGAAAAAATCAGAAAAAAAGGGAATCAGAGAAAAATGGGGGAAAAAAAAGAAAAAAAATAAGAAAAAAAATGAGAAAAAAGAGAAAAAAATGAGAAAAAAAATCAGAAAAAAATGGGAAAAAATTCGGAAACAATTTGAGAAAAGTAGGAAAAATGGGAAAAAAATCAGAAAAAAATGGGAAAAAAATCAGAAAAAAAGTGAAAAAAATCGGAAAAAATGGGGAAAAAATGGGAAAAAATAGGAAAAAATGAGGAAAAAATGAGGAAAAAAATCAGAAAAAAGTGAAAAAAATCGGAAAAAATCGGAAAAAAATGGGAAAAAAATCAGAAAAAAATAGGAAAAAATGGGAAAAAAGGGGGAAAAAGGGAAAAAATGGGGAAAAAATAGGAAAAGATGAGGAAAAGAATCAGAAAAAAATCAGAAAAAAATGAGAAAAAAATGGAAAAAATCGAAAAAAATGGGAAAAAAGAGGGAAAAAAACCAGAAAAAGTCAGAAAAAAATGGGAAAAAAATGGGGAAAAATGGAAAAAAATGGGAAAAAATATGAAAAAAAATGGGAAAAAATGGGAAAAAAATGGGAAAAAATGGGAAAAAATGGGAAAAAATATGAAAAAAATGGGAAAAAAACAGAGAAAAATGGGAAAAAGGTCGGAAAAAATGAGGAAAAAATGGGAAAAAATCAGAAAAACATGAGGAAAAAATGGGAAAAAAATAGGAAAAAATGAGGAAAAAATGAGGAAAAAATCCGGAAAAAATGGGAAAAAATGGGGAAAAAATGGGAAAAGAATAGGAAAAAATGAGGAAAAAATGAGGAAAAAATGAGGAAAAAATGAGGAAAAATGAGGAAAAAAAATCAGAAAAAATGGGAAAAAATGTGGAAAAAATGGGAAAAAAATGGGAAAAAATGGGGAAAAAATTAGAAAGAAACAGAGAAAAATGGGGAAAAAAATCGGAAAAAAATGGGAAAAAATAGGAAAAAAATCAGAAAAAAATCAGAAAAAAATGGAAAAAAATGGGGAAAAAATGGGAAAAAAATCACCAAAAATGGGAAAAAAAATCGAAAAAAATCGGAAAAAAATCGGAAAAAAATCGGGAAAAATCGGAAAAAAAATGGGAAAAAATCCGAAAAAATCGGAAAAAAATCAGAAAAAACTAGAATTAAAAATCCCCAATTTTTTCCTCCCTCAGGTGCACCAAGGGGCACCTGATGTGTGCCGGCTGTTTCATCCACCTGCTGGCCGACTCGCGCCTCAAGGAGGAGCAGAAATGGGGAAAAAATCAGAAAGAAATGGGAAAAAAATCAGAAAAAAATGGGAAAAAAATGAGGAAAAAATCCGAAAAAAATGGGAAAAAATGGGAAAAAATTGGAAAAAAATGGGGAAAAAATGAGGAAATAATAGGAAAAGAATAGAAAAAATGAGGAAAAAATGGGGAAAAAATTGGAAAAAAATGGGGAAAAAATGAGGAAAAAATAGGAAAAGAATAGGAAAAAATGAGGAAAAAATGGGGAAAAAATAGGAAAACAATTGGAAAAATAGGAAAAAAATTGGAAAAAATGAGGAAAAAAATTGGAAAAAATGAGGAAAAAATGAGGAAAAAATGAGGAAAAAAATAGGAAAAAATAGGAAAAAATGAGTAAAAAATGAGGAAAAAATCCGAAAAAAATGGGAAAAAAATGGGGAAAAAATTGGAAAAAAATGGGGAAAAAATTAGAAAGAAACAGAGAAAAATGGGGGAAAAAATCGGAAAAAATAGGAAAAAATAGGAAAAAAATCAGAAAAAAATCAGAAAAAATGGGAAAAAATGGGAAAAAAAATCAGAAAAAAACCAGAGAAAAATGGGAAAAAATCAGAAAAAAATGGGGAAAAAATGGGGAAAAAATTCCCAAAAATGGGAAAAAAATCGGAAAAAAAATGGAAAAAAATCGGAAAAAAATCGGAAAAAAATGGGAAAAAATGGGGAAAAAATCAGTAAAAAATCAAATTAAAAATCCCCAATTTTTCCCTCCCCCCCCAGTGCACCAACGGACACCTGATGTGTGCCGGCTGTTTCATCCACCTGCTGGCCGACTCGCGCCTCAAGGAGGAGCAGAAATGGGGAAAAAATCAGAAAAAAATGGGAAAAAAATCAGAAAAAAATGGGAAAAAAATGAGGAAAAAATCCGAAAAAAATGGGAAAAAATGGGGAAAAAATTGGAAAAAATGGGGAAAAAATGAGGAAAAAATAGGAAAAGAATAGGAAAAAATGAGGAAAAAATGGGGAAAAATGGAAAAAAAAATAGGAAAAAATGAGGAAAATATGGGAAAAAATAAGGAAAAAAATCAGAAAAAAAAGTGAAAAAAATGTGAAAAAATGTGAAAAAAATGGGAAAAAAATGGGAAAAAATGAGGAAGAAATGAGGAAAAAATCAGAAAAAAATGGGGAACAATGTGAAAAACAAGGGGAAAAAATGGGAAAAAATCAGAAAAAAATTGGAAAAAATAGGGAAAAAATCAGAAAAAAAATCAGAAAAAAATGGGAAAAAAATAGGAAAAAAATGGGAAAAAATTAGAAAAAAATGGGAAAAAAATGGGAAAAAATCACCAAAAATGGGAAAAAAAATCGAAAAAAAATCGGAAAAAAATGGGAAAAAAATCGAAAAAAAATCGGAAAAAAATGGGAAAAATCCGAAAAAAATCGGAAAAAAATCAGATAAAAATCAAATTAAAAATCCCCAATTTTTCCTCCCCCCCAGTGCACCAACGGGCACCTGATGTGTGCCGGCTGTTTCATCCACCTGCTGGCCGACTCGCGCCTCAAGGAGGAGCAGGCCACGTGTCCCAACTGCCGCTGTGAGATCTCCAAGAGCCTTTGCTGCCGTAACCTGGCCGTGGAGAAAGCCGTGAGTGAACTCCCCGCGGAGTGCGGGTTCTGTGCCCGCCAGTTCCCCAGGGCCCTGCTCGACAGGCACCAGAAGGACGAGTGCCACGACAGGTGAGGGAATTGAGATTGTTTTGGGGATTTTTGGGGATTTTTTGGGATTTTTTGGGGATTTTTTGGGATTTTTTGGGGATTTTTTGGGGATTTTTTGGGTTTTTTTGGGGATTTTTTGGGATTTTTTTAGGGATTTTTTTGGATTTATTTTGATTTTTTCGGGATTTTTTTGGGATTTTTTTGGGATTTTTTGGGATTTTTTGGGGATTTTTTGGATTTTTTTCGGGAATTTTTAGGATTTTTTTACCGATTTTTTGGGGATTTTTTGGGATTTTTTTGCGAATTTTCGGGTGATTTTTGGGTATTTTTGGGGATTTTTTGGGGATTTTTTAAGGATTTTTTGGGGATTTTTTGGGATTTTTTCGGATTATTTGGGGGATTTTTTTGAGGATTTTTTGAGATGTTTTAGGGATTTTTGGGGATTTTTCAGGCATTTTCTGGGATTTTTTGGGATTTTTTGGGGATTTTTTGGGATTTTTTTGCGAATTTTCGGGTGATTTTTGGGGATTTTTTAGGGATTTTTTAGGGATTTTTTTGGGGTTTTTTGGGATTTTTTAAGATTTTTTTAGAGATTTTTTGAGGATTTTTTGGGGATTTTTCAGGCATTTTCTGGGGATTTTTTGGGATGGTTTGGGGATTTTTTGGGGATTTTTTGGGATTTTTTTAGGATTTTTTACAGATTTTTTGGGGATTTTTTGTGGATTTTTTGGGATTTTTTTGAGGATTTTTGGGGATTTTTTGGGGATTTTTGGGGATTTTTTGGGTGTTTTTTGGCGGCTTCTGCGCCCGCCAGTTCCCAGGGCCCTGCTCGACAGGCACCAGAAGGACGAGTGCCACGACAGGTGAGGGAATTGAGATTGTTTTGGGGGTTTTTGGGGATTTTTTGGGGGATTTTTTTGGGATTTTTTGGGATTTTTTGGGGATTTTTGGGGATTTTTGGGGATTTTTTTTGGATTTTTTGGGGATTTTTTAGGGATTTTTAGGGATTTTTGGGGGATTTTTTGGGATTTTTTGGGGATTTTTTAAGGTTTTTTTGGGATTTTTTTTGGATTTTTTGGGATTTTTTTGGATTTTTTGGAGATTTTTTTGGATTTTTTTTGGAATTTTTTAGGGATTTTTGGGGATTTTTTTGGGATTATTAGGGTGTTTTTTGGGGATTTTTTGGGGTTTTTTTAGGGATTTTTTGAGGATTTTTAGGCATTTTCTGGGGATTTTTTTGGGATTTTTTGGATTTTTTACGAATTTTCGGGTGACTTTTGGGGATTTTTTTGGGATTTTTTTGGGATTTTTTTGCAAATTTTCGGGTGATTTTTGGGGATCTTTTTAAGGATTTCTGGGATTTTTTGGGGGATTTTTCGAGACTTTTTCAGGATTTTTTTTTATTTTTTAGGCATTATTTGCAGATTTTTTTGGGATTTTTTTAGGGATTTTTTGTGGATTTTTTTGGATTTTGGGATTTTTTGGGGATTTTTTGGGATTTTTGGGGGGTTTTTTTAAGGATTTTTCGGGGATTTTTGGGGATTTTTAGGGTGTTTTGGGGGATTTTTTGGGATTTTTGAGGTTTTTTTAGGATTTTTTGCGAATTTTGGGGAATTTTGGGGGGATATTTTGGGGATTTTTCAGGGTTTTTGGGGAGTTTTCGAGATTTTTTTTGAAATTTTTTTTTGAATTTTTGGGGATCTTTTGGGATTTTTTGGGGGGATTTTGGGGAATTTTTTTTTAATTTTTGGGGGATTTTTTTGGGAATTTTTTGGGAATTTTTTGGTTTTTTTTTCAATTTTTTGGGGATTTTGGTGGATATTTAGGGGGGGATTTTTTGGAGATTTTTTAGGGATTTTTGGGGGATTTGGGACAGATTTTTTTGGAATTTTTTTGGGTTAATTTTTCTCATTTTTGGTGTATTTTTATACCCAAGAATTCCCAATTTTTTTCTTGGAAATCTCTCCCAAATTTCCACTCTGACTTTTCCCATTTTTCTCCCAAATTTTTGGCCCCATTTCCCCTCCCCCATTCCCCATCCCCCCAACCCCTTCCAACACCCCAAAAAAACCCAAAATTCCCTTTTTTTCCCCCCAATTTCCCAGTTTTTTCCCTCCAAAATTCCCATTTTTCCCCTAAAATTCCCATTATTTTCCTCCCAAAATTCCCATTTTTTCCCTCCCAAAATTCCCATTTTTTCCCTCCCAAAATTCCCATTTTTTTTCCCAAAAATTCCCTTTTTTTCACCCAAAATTCTCTTTTTTCCCCATCAAATCCTCATTTTTTCCCCCAAAATTCCCATTATTTTCACCATCAAATTCCCATTTTTCCCCCAAAAAAATTCCAATATTTTCCCCCCAAAATTCCAGTGTTTTTCCCCACCAAATTCTCATTTTTATTCCCAAAATTTCCATTTTTCCCCCAAAAATTTCCATTATTTTCCCATCAAATTCCCATTTTTTCCCCCCCAAATTCCCCAATTTTCCCAATTTTCACCCCAAATCTCCCATTTTTCTCCCCATAATTCACATTTTTCACCCTAAAATGCACATTTTTTCCCCCCAAAATCCACTTTTTTCCCATTTTTCACCCCAAATCTCTCATTTTTCCCCCAAAATTCCCATTTTACCCCAAAATCTCTCATTTTTCTCCCCATAATCCCCATTTTTTCACCCAAAATTCCCCATTTTTTCCCATTTCTCACCCCAAAATTTTATTTTTTCCCCATTTCTCTCCCCCCAGGGTGTCTCAGTTCAGTCCAATCCCATCGGGTGTCCCTGGCAGGGCCCTTTCCACGAGCTGCTCTCAGAAACACCCAAATTCACATTTTTCACCCCAAAATCCACATTTTTCTCCCCAAATTCCCATTTTTTTCCCATTTTTCACCCCAAATTCCCCATTTCTCCCTCCAAAATCTCAACTTTTTCCCATTTTACCCCCAAATCTCCCATTTTTCCCATGTTTCTCACCCCAAATTTCTCGTTTTTCTCCCCAAATGTCCCATTTTTCTCCCCACAATCCCCATTTCTCCCCCCAAAATCTCAATTTTTTCCCATTTTACTCCCAAATCTCCCATTTTTCTCCCCATAATCCACATTTTTCACCCAAATTCCCCATTTTTTCCCATTTTTCACCCCAAATTCCCCATTTCTCCCCCCAAAATCTCAATTTTTTCCCATTTTTCACCCCAAATCTCCCATTTTTCTCCCCATAATTCACATTTTTCACCCCAAAATCCCCATTTTTTCCCATTTTTCACCCCAAATCTCCCATTTTACCCCAAAATCTCCCATTTTTCTCCCCATAATCTCCATTTTTCCCCCAAAATCTCAATTTTTTGCCATTTTTCACCCCAAATCTCCCATTTCTCCCCAAAATTCACATTTTTCTCCCCAAATCTCCCATTTCTCACCCCCAAATCCCCCTTTTTTCCCATTTTACTCCCAAATCTCCCATTTTTCACCCCAAAATTCCCATTTTACCCCAAAATCCCCATTTTTCACCCCAAATCTCCCATTTTTTCCCCCAAAATTCCCAATTTTCACCCCAAATCTCCCATTTCTCACCCCAAAATTTTATTTTTTCCCCATTTTTCTCTCCCCAGGGTGTCTCAGTTCAGTCCAATCCATCGGGTGTCCCTGGCAGGGCCCTTTCCACGAGCTGCCCTCAGAAACACCCAAAATTCACATTTTTCACCCCAAAATTCACATTTTTCACCCCAAATCTCCCATTTCTCACCCCAAATTCCTAATTTCTCCCCCCAAAATCTAATTTTTTTCCCATTTTTCACCCCAAATCTCCCTTTTTTTCTCCCCAAATCTCCCATTTCTCACCCCAAATATCCATTTTTTCCCATTTTTTCTCCCCAAATCTCCCATTTTTCACCCTAAAAATTCCAATTTTACCCCAAAATCTCCCATTTTTCTCCCCAAAATCCCCATTTTTTCCCATTTTTCACCCCAAATTCCTAATTTCTCCCCCCAAAATCTTAATTTTTTCCCATTTCTCACCCCAAATCTCCCATTTTTTCCCCCAAAATTCCCATTTTTCACCCCCAAATCCCCATTTTTCACCCCAAATCTCCCATTTCTCACCCCAATCTCCCATTTTTTCCCCCATAATCCCCATTTCTCACCCCTAAATTTTATTTTTTCCCCATTTTTCTCTCCCCAGGGTGACTCAGTTCAGTCCAATCCCATCGGGTGTCCCTGGCAGGGCCCTTTCCACGAGCTGCCCTCAGAAACACCCAAAATTCACATTTTTCACCCCAAAATTCACATTTTTCACTCCAAACCTCCCATTTCTCACCCCAAATTCCTAATTTCTCCCCCCAAAATCTAATTTTTTTCCCATTTTTTCACCCCAAATCTCCCATTTTTTCTCCCCAAATCTCCCATTTCTCACCCCAAATTTCCATTTTTTCCCATTTTTCACCCCAAATCTCCCATTTTTTCTCCCCAAATCTCCCATTTTTCACCCTAAAAATTCCAATTTTACCCCAAAACCTCCCATTTTTCTCCCTAAAATCCACATTTTTTCCCATTTCTCACCCAAATCTCCCATTTTTCACCCAAATTTCCCCATTTTTTTCCCATTTCTCACCCCAATCTCCCATTTTTCTCCCCCCAGGGTGTCTCAGTTCAGTCCAATCCCATCGGGTGTCCCTGGCAGGGCCCTTCCCACGAGCTGCCCTCAGAAACACCCAAAATTCACATTTTTCACCCCAAAATCCCCATCTTTTCCCGATTTTCACCCCAAATCTCCCATTTCTCACCCCCAAATCCCCATTTTTTCCCATTTTACCCCCAAATCTCCCATTTTTCCCATGTTTCTCACCCCAAATTTCTCGTTTTTCTCCCCAAATCTCCCATTTTTCTTCCCATAATTCACATTTTTCCCGCAAAATCCCCATTTTTTCTCACCATAATCCACATTTTTTTCCCCAAAATCCCCATTTTTCATCCCAAAATCCACATTTCTCCCCCCAAAATCTAATTTTTTTCCCATTTTTCACCCCAAATCTTCCATTTTACTCCCAAATCTCCCATTTTTCTCCCCATAATTCACATTTTTCACCCCAAAATCCCCATTTTTTCCCATTTCTCACCCCAAATCTCCCATTTCTCACCCCAAAATTTTATTTTTTCCCCATTTCTCCCCCCAGGGTGACTCAGTGCAAGTACAAGCGCATCGGGTGTCCCTGGCAGGGCCCTTTCCACGAGCTCTCCGTTCACGAGGCCGAGTGTTCCCACCCCACCAAGACGGGCAACGAGCTCATGGAGATCCTGGACGAGATGGACCAGAGCCGCCTCAAGGAGATGCAGCTCTACAACAGCATCTTCAGCCTGCTCAGCTTCGAGAAGATCGGATACACCGGTACGGGGACGTTCCAAAATCCTGGAATTCCCGATTTTCCCAAGGGTTCATGGGGTTTTCAAAAGGTTTTATTGGGTTTTGTCAAGGTTTGGTTGGGTTTTGTTAAGGTTTGGTTGGGTTTTGTCAAGATATTCTGAAATTTTCTTGGATTTTCCCAAGGTTTTCTGGGATTTTCCCAAGGTTTCCCATGATTTTTCAAAAATTTTCTGGGATTTTTTGAAGGTTTGCCAAAGATTTTCTTGGGTTTTGTCAAGGTTTGGTTGGGTTTTGTCAAGGTTTGGTTGGGTTTTGTCAAGGTTTGGTTGGGTTTTGTCAAGGTTTGGTTGGGTTTTGTCAGGATATTCTGAAATTTTCTTGGATTTTCCCAAGATTTCCCATTATTTTCCAAAAGTTTTCTAGAATTTTTTGAAGGTTTTCCAGGATTTTCCAAAAATTTTCTGGGATTTTCCGAAGGTTTTCCATGATTTTCCCAAGGTTTTCTGTGGTTTTTCGAAGGTTTTCCATGATTTTCCAAAGGTTTTCCATGATTTTCCGAAGGTTTTCCAGGATTTTCTGGGATTTCCCAAAGGTTTTGTCAAGGTTTGGTTGGGTTTTGTCAGGATATTCTGAAAATTTCTTGGGTTTTCCCAAGGTTTTCCAGGATTTTCCTAAGGTTTTCTGGGGTTTTTCGAAGGTTTTCCAGGATTTTCCAAAAATTTTCTGGGATTTTTCAAAGGTTTTCTGGGATTTTCCAAAGGTTTTCCATGATTTTCCAAAGGTTTTCCATGGTTTTTCGAAGGGTTTTCCAGGATTTTCCAAAAATTTTCTGGGATTTTCCCAAGGTTTTCCATGATTTTCCCAAGGTTTTCCAGGATTTTCCAAAGGTTTTCCAGGATTTTCCAAAAATTTTCTGGGATTTTCCCAACGTTTTCCAGAATTTTCCAAAGGTTTTCTGTGGTTTTTCGAAAGTTTTCCAGCGTTTTCCAAAGTTGTTTCAGGATTTTCCAAAGGTTTCCCAGAATTTCTGGAATTTTCCAGAAGTTTTCCAAGGGTTTTCCAAAGATTTTCTGAAAATTTTTTGGGGTTTTTCCGCAGTTTTTCAAAAGTTTTCCAGGATTTTTTTGGGGTTTTCCAGGATTTTTTTTGGGGTTTTCCAGGATTTTTTTGGGTTTTTCCAGGATATTTTTGGTTTTTCCAGGATTTTTTTTGGATTTTCCAGGATTTTTTTGGAGTTTTCCAGGATTTTTTGAGGGTTTTCCAGAGGTTCTCCCCAGTTTTTTAAAGATTTTCCAAAGATTTTCTGAGATTTTCCAAAAGTTTTCCAGGATTTTTGAGAAGTTTTCTTGGGTTTTTCCAAAGATTTTTTTTTTTTTTGGGTTTCTCAGGGTCTTCCCAAAATTTTCCAAACTTTCTCCAGGATTTTTTTTCTGAACGTTTCCGGGTTGGGAAACTGAAATTTGGGATTTCTCACCAAATTCTGGATGAAATTTCTGGGATTGGAGAAAATTAATTTGGGAATTTTGGAGGATTTTGGTGAATCCTTGTAGGATCTGATGAAAATTCCAGGAATTTTGTGGGATTTTGGTGACTCCCTTTAGGATCCAGTGAGAATTTCGGGAATTTTGTGGGATTTTGGTGAATCCTTTTAGTATCCAGTGAGAATTTGGGGAATTTTCTGGGATTTTGGTGAATCCTTTTAGGATCCAGTGAGAATTTTGGGAATTTTGGTGAATCCTTTTAGGATCCAAGGATAATTTTGGGAATTTTCTGGGATTTTGGTGAATCCTTTTAGGATCCAATGAGAATTTTGGGAATTTTGTGGGATTTTGGTGAATCCTTTTAGGATCCAAGGATAATTTTGGGAATTTTGTAGGATTTTGGTGAATCCTTTTAGGATCCAGTGAGAATTTTGGGAATTTTCTGGGATTTTGGTGAATCCTTTTAGGATCCAGTGAGAATTTTGGGAATTTTGGTGAATCCTTTTAGGATCCAAGGATAATTTTGGGAATTTTCTGGGATTTTGGTGAATCCTTTTAGGATCCAGTGAGAATTTTGGGAATTTTGGTGAATCCTTTTAGGATCCAGTGAGAATTTTGGGAATTTTGATGAATCCTTTTGGGATCCAATGATGATTTTGGGGGAATTTCTCAGGATTACAGAGAATTCCTGTAGGATCTGGGGATCATTCCCAGAATTCCTCAGGATAACGGTGACTCCAATTAGGATCCAGTGACAACTTTGGGAATTCTCGACCTCATCAGCCCAAATTTTTCCAACTTTTTTTTCCTCCCCTCATTTCCCTCCCCCAGAGGTTCAGTTCCGCCCGTACGGCACCGACGACTCCAATGGGATGGACTGGGATGGACTGGGATGGGATTAGGATGGGACTGGGACAAACTGGGATGGACTGGGATGGGATTGGGACAAACTGAGATGGACTGGGATGGGTTTGGGGTCATCATCCCAAATTTTTCCAACCATTTCTCCCCATTTCCCAGAGGTTCAGTTCCGCCCGTACGGCACCGACGACTCCAATGGGATGGACTGGGAGGAACTAGGATGGAATTGGGATGAACTGGGATGGACTGGGATGGGATTGGGACAAACTGGGATGGGATTGGGATGGGATTGAGATCATCATCCCAAATTTTTCCAATCATTTCCCCCCCTTTTTTCCCAGAGGTTCAGTTCCGCCCGTACGGCACCGACGACACCAATGGGACAAACTGGGATGGGACTGGGACAAACTGGGATGGGACTGGGATGGGATTGGGACAAACTGGGATGGACTGGGATGGGATTGAGATGCGATTGAGATGGGATTGAGATCATCATCCCAAATTTTTCCCACTTTTTTTTCCTCCTCCCTTTTCCCAGAGGTTCAGTTCCGCCTGTACGGCACCGACGACTGCAATGGGATGGACTGGGATGGACTGGGATGGGATTGGGACAAACTGGGATGGGATTGGGACAAACTGGGATGGGATTGGGATGGCATTGAGATCATCATCCCAAATTTTTCCAACCTTTTCCCATTTTTTCTTCCCCCCCTTTTGCCCCAGAGGTTCAGTTCTGTCCGTACGGCACCGATGACTGCAATGGGATGGACTGGGATGGACTGGGAGGAACTGGGATGGGACTGGGATGGAATTGAGATCATCATCCCAAATTTTTCCAACCATTTCTCCCCATTTCCCAGAGGTTCAGTTCCGCCCGTACGGCACCGACGACTGCAACGGGATGGACTGGGATGGGATTGGGACAAACTGGGATGGATTGGGATGGGACTGGGACAAACTGGGATGGGATTGGGACAAACTGGGATGGGACTGGGATGGGATTGGGATGGGATTGAGATGGGATTGAGATCATTTTCCCAATTTTTTCCCCCCCCCTTCCCCAGAGGTTCAGTTCCGCCCGTACGGCACCGACGACTCCAATGGGACAAACTGGGATGGGATTGGGATGGGATTGGGACAGACTGGGATGGGACTGGGATGCGATTGAGATGGGATTGAGATGGGATTGAGATCATCACCCCAAATTTTTCCCACTTTTTTTTCCTCCACCCTTTTCCCAGAGATTCATTTCCGCCCGTACCGCACCGACGACTGCAATGGGATGGACTGGGATAAACTGGGATAAACTGGGATGGACTGGGATGGGATTGGGACAAACTGGGATGGGATTGAGATCATCATCCCAAATTTTTCCAATCATTTCCCCTCCTTTTTTCCCCAGAGGTTCAGTTCCGTCCGTACCGCACCGACGACTGCAATGGGATGGACTGGGATGGACTGGGATGGGACTGGGATAAACTGGGATGGGATTGGGATGGCATTGAGATCATCACCCCAAATTTTTCCGACCTTTTTTCCCCCCCCTCCAGAGGTTCAGTTCCGCCCGTACCGCACCGACGACTCCAATGGGATGAGATTGGGACAAACTGGGATGGATTGGGACAAACTGGGATGGACTGGGATGGGATTGGGATGGGATTGGGATGGGACTGGGACAAACTGGGATGGACTGGGATGGGATTGGGATCATCATCCCAAATTTTTTCCAACCTTTTTTCCCCCTCCAGAGGTTCAATTCCGCCCGTACCGCACCGACGACTGCAATGGGACAAACTGGGATGGGATTGGGACAAACTGGGATGGGACTGGGATGGGATTGGGATGGGACTGGGATGGAATTGAGATCATCATCCCAAATTTTTTCCAACCTTTTTTTCCCCAGAGGTTCAGTTCCGTCCGTACCGCACCGACGACTGCAATGGGATGAACTGGGATGGACTGGGAGGGGATTGGGACAAACTGGGATGCGATTGGGATGGCATTGAGATCATCATCCCAAATTTTTCCAACCTTTTTCCATTTTTTCTTCCCCCCCTTTTGCCCCAGAGGTTCAGTTCTGCCCGTACGGCACCGACGACTGCAATGGGATGGACTGGGATGGACTGGGATGGACTGGGATGGACTGGGATGGACTGGGATGGACTGGGAGGAACTGGGATGGGACTGGGATGGGATTGGGATGGGATTGGGATGGCATTGAGATCATCATCCCAAATTTTTCCAACCTTTTCTCCTCCCTAATTCCCTCTCCAGAGGTTCAGTTCCGCCCATATGGCACCAACAACTGCAATGGGACAAACTGGGATGGGACTGGATGGAACTGGGATAAACTGGGATGGGATTGAGATGGGATTGACATCATCACCCCAATTTTTTCCCCCCCTCTCCAGAGGTTCAGTTCCGCCCGTACGGCACCGACAACTGCAATGGGATGGACTGGGATCGATTGGGATGGGACTGGGACAAACTGGGATGGAATTGGGACAAACTGGGATGGACTGGGATGGGATTGGGACACACTGGGATGGGATTGAGATGGAATTGAGATCATCATCCCAATTTTTTCCCCCCCTCTCCAGAGGTTCAGTTCCGCCCGTACCGCACTGACGGCTCCAATGGGATGGGATTGGGATGTACTGGGATGGGATTGGGACAAACTGGGATGGGATTGGGACAAACTGGGATGGGATTGAGATGGGATTGAGATCATCATCCCAATTTTTTCCCCCCCTCTCCAGAGGTTCAGTTCCGCCCGTACGGCACCGACGACTCCAATGGGACAAACTGGGATGGGATTGGGACAAACTGGGATGGACTGGGATGAACTGGGATAAACTGGGATGGGATTGGGATCATCATCCCAAATTTTTCCAACTTTTTTTCCTCCCCCCATTTCCCAGAGGTTCAGTTCCACCCATACGGCACCGACGACTGCAATGGGATGGACTGGGATGGACTGGGAGGAACTGGGATGGGACTGGGATGGGATTGAGATCATCATCCCAAATTTTTTCCAACCTTTTTTCCCCCCTTCTCCAGAGGTTCAGTTCCGCCCGTACCGCACCGACGACTCCAATGGGATGGACTGGGATGGACTGGGATGGGATTGGGACAAACTGGGATGGGATTGGGATGGGATTGAGATCATCATCCCAAATTTTTCCAACCTTTTTCCATTTTTTCTTCCCCCCCTTTTGCCCCAGAGGTTCAGTTCTGTCCATACGGCACCGACGACTGCAATGGGATGGACTGGGATGGGATTGGGACAAACTGGGATGGGATTGGGATGGGATTAGGATCATCATCCCAATTTTTTCCAACCTTTTTCCCCAGAGGTTCAGTTCCGCCCGTACCGCACCGACGACTCCAATGGGACAAACTGGGATGGGATTGGGACAAACTGGGATGGACTGGGATGGGATTGGGACAAACTGGGATGGACTGGGATGGGATTGAGATCATCATCCCAAATTTTTTCCAACCTTTTTTCCCCCTCCAGAGGTTCAGTTCTGCCTGTACCGCACTGACGACTCCAATGGAATGGACTGGGATGGACTGGGAGGGACTGGGATGGGACTGGGATAAACTGGGATGGGACTGGGATGGGATTGGGATGGAATTAGGATAAACTGGGATGGGACTGGGATGGCATTGAGATCATCATCCCAAATTTTTCCAACCTTTTCTCCTCCCTAATTCCCTCTCCAGAGGTTCAGTTCCGCCCGTATCGCACCGACGACTTCAATGGGACAAACTGGGATGGGACTGGGATGGGATTGGGATGGGACTGGGATGGAATTGAGATCATCACCCCAATTTTTTCCCCCCCCCCCTTCCCCCCAGAGGTTCAGTTCCGCCCGTACCGCACCGACGACTTCATCACTCGCCTTTACTACGAGACGCCGCGCCTCACCGTGCTCAACCAGACGTGGGTGCTGAAGGCTCGCGTCAACGACTCCGAGCGCAACCCCAACCTGTCGTGCAAGCGCACGCTCAGCTTCCAGCTCATCCTCAAGAGCAAGGTCCAGTCCCCCATGGAATGCTCCTTCCTCCTCCTCGAGGGGCCCTACGACGACGTCAAGATCAAACCCGTCATCTACCACTTCGTCTTCAGCAACGAGAGCAACGAGACCGACTACATGGCGCTGCCCATCGTCGACTCGGTGGAGTGCAACAAACTGCTGGCGGCCAAGAACATCAACCTGCGGCTTTTTATATTCCAGATCCAAAAATAATAAAAGAACGACTTTTTTTTTGGGTTTTTTTTTTTTTTTTTTTTTTTGGGGGTTGGTTTGGTGGTGTGGTTGGGAGCGGTGGGAGGTCGGTGAGGATCGGAAGAGAGGGGGGGAATGATGGGTGGAGTTGTGGAGGATTGGCGAAGATTCGACGGATCGGAAGGAGCGAAGTCGGTTTGAAGGCGTCGAGAATGGGATTGAACTCGTCGGGAATTGGTCGAAACCCATCCAAAGTTGGTTTGAACCCAGGGAAAATTGGATTGAACTCGTCAAAAATTGGTCAAAACCCATCCAAAGTTGGTCTGAACCCATCAAAAGTTGGCTCAAAACCATCAAAAATTGGTCAAAACCCATCAAAAGTTGATTTGAACCCATCAAAATTGGTCTAAACCCATCAAAAGTTGGCTCAAAACCATCAAAAGTTGATTTGAACCCATCAAAATTGGTCGAAACCCATCCAAAGTTGGATTAAAACCATCAAAAATTGGTCAAAACCCATCAAAAGATGGATTGAAACTATCAAAAGTTGGATTGAAACCATAAAAAGTTGGCTCAAAACCATCAAAAATTGGTCAAAACCCATCAAAAGATGGAATGAACCCATCGAAAGTTGGATTAAAACCATCAAAAATTGGTCAAAACCATCAAAAATTGGTCAAAACCCATCAAAAGTTTGCTCAAAACCATCAAAAATTGGTCAAAACCCAACCAAAATTGGATTGAACCCATCCAAATTTGGTCTGAACCCATCAAAAGTTGGATTAAAACCATCCAAAATTGGTCAAAACCCATAAAAAGTTGGCTCAAAACCATCAAAAATTGGTCAAAACCCATCCAAAATTGGATTGAACCCATCAAAACTTGATCAAAACCATCAAAAGTTGGATGAAACCATCAAAAATTGGTCAAAACCGATCCAAAGTTGGCTCAAAACCATCAAAAATTGGTCAAAACCATCAAAAATCGGTCAAAACCCAACCAAAATTTGTTTGAAACCATCCAAAGTTGGATTGAAACCATCAAAAATTGGGTGAAATCATCAAAAATTTTTCAAAACCATCAAAAGTTGCTCAAAACCATCAAAAGTTGGGTTGAAAGTGACAAAAATTGGTCCAAAGACAGAAAAATTTGGTTTGAACCCATTGAAATTGGATTGAACCCATCAAGAATTGGTCAAAACCATCAAAAATTGGACAAAACCATCAAAATTTGGGTGAAACCATCAAAATTTGGGTGAAACCATCAAAAATTGGTCAAAACCATCAAGAATTGGTCAAAACCATCAAAAATTGGGTGAAACCATCAAAAATTGCTCAAACCCCACCAAAATTTGGCTTAAACCCATCCAGAATTGGTCTGAACCCATCAAAAGTTGTTCAGAACCATCAAAAATTGGTCAAAACCATCAAAAATTGGGTGAAATCATCAAAAATTGGCCCAAACCCACCCAAAAATTGGTTTGAACCCATCAAAAATTGGTTTGAAATCGACAAAAATCGGTCAAAACCCATCAAAAATTGGTTAAAACCCATCCAAAATTGGATTGAACCCATCCAAAATTGGGTGAAATTATCAAGAATTGGTCAAAAACATCAAAAATTGGTCAAGACCCAACAAAATTTGGCTTAAAACCATCAAAAATTGGCTTAAAACCATCAAAAATTGGCTTAAAATCATCAAAAATTGGATTAAAACCATCAAAAATTGGATTGAAATCATCAAAATTTGGATAAAACCATCAAAAATTGGGTGAAATCATCAAAAAATTGGATTAAAATCATCAAAAATTGGGTGAAAATCCATCAAAAATTGGTCAAACCCCATCAAAACTCGAAACCATCCAAATTTAAAAATAAAAAATTTGATGAAAACCATCAAAAATTTTCCTGAAACCACGAAAAATTAAAAAAAAAAAAAAAAAAAAAATTGGTGAAAACCACCCAAAATTATCCCAAACCACCCCAAATTTTTTTTAAAAAACCAAAATTTTGGTGAAAATCATCAAAAATTAACCTAAAACCATCAAAAAATGATTTGAAAAAAGCAAAATTTTGGTGAAAACCACCCAAAATTGCCCCAAACCACCCAAAAAATTGTTTTTAAAAATCAGAATTTTGGTCAAAACCATCGAAAATTTTCCTAAATCCACCAAAAAATCGATGGAAAAACCTCGGGAATGTTGGAAAATGCCGGAATTTTGGGGGAATTTTGGGGAATTTTGGGGAATTTTGGGGATTTTTTTGGGAATTTTGGGGAATTTTTGGGAATTTTTGGGGAATTTTTGGGGAATTTTTGGGAATTTTGGGGACTTTTTTGGGAATTTTAGGGAGTTTTGGGGAATTTTTTGGAGTTTTGAGGAATTTTGGGGATTTTTGGGGAGATTTGGGGGATTTTGGGGGAATTTTTGGGAATTTTGGGAATTCTGGGGAATTTTTGGAAATTTTGGGGGAATTTTGGGGGAATTTTTTGGGAATTTGGGGAATTTTGGGGGAATTTTTGGGGAATTTTGGGGAATTTTGGGGGAATTTTGGGAATTTTTGGGATTTTTTTTGGAATTTCAGGCATTTTTTGGGATTTTGGGGGATTTTGGGGGGATTTTGGGGAATTTTTTGGGGATTTTGGGGATTTTTTGGGGAAATTTTTAGGGAATTTTGGGGGGAATTTTTGGGGGAATTTTTTTTTAATTTTTAGGGAATTTTGGGGAATTTGGGGATTTTTGGGGGATTTTTAGGGAATTTTGGGGAGAATTTTTGGGGGAATCTTGGGGAGATTTGGGGGAATTTTGGGGAATTTTGGAGGATTTTTTTGGGATTTTTGGGATTTTTTAGGGAATTTTGGGGAATTTTGGGGGAATTTTCTGGGAATTTTTGGGAATTTTGGGGGAATTTTGGGGAATTTTTGGGGGGATTTTTTTTTGAATTTTGGGGAATTTTGGGGAATTTTGGGATTTTGGGGGATTTTTAGGG
This sequence comes from Sturnus vulgaris, assembly GCF_052056855.1. Lineage (NCBI taxonomy): Eukaryota > Metazoa > Chordata > Aves > Passeriformes > Sturnidae > Sturnus > Sturnus vulgaris. Next base: position 12,068 of record NW_028276622.1, on the reverse strand, counting down.
AATTTTGGGTAGAATTTTGGGGGGAATTTTGGGGAATTTTTGGGAATTTTTGGGGAATTTGGGGGAATTTTTTGGGATTTTTTGGGGAATTTTTGGGGGCATTTTTGGGGGATTTTTTTTGGATTTTGGGAATTTTTGGGGATTTTTTTGGGAATTTTGGGGGGATTTTTAGGGAATTTTGTGGAGAATTTCTTTGGGAATTTTTGGGGAATTTTGGGGAATTTTTGGGGAATTTTGGGGAATTTTTGGGGAATTTTTTGGGGAATTTTGGGGAATTTTTGGGGAATTTTTTGGCGGATTTCGAGAATTTTGGGGATTTTTGGGGGAATTTTTTGGGGATTTTTGGGGATTTTTTGGAATTTTTGGGAGCGGGGGAGGGGCGGCCGCTGCTTTTTTTTAGAGAATAAAAATTTGGGGAATTTTCCAATTTTTGGGGTTTTTTGAGGGGAGAGGTTTCACCAAAATTTGAAGATTTTGGGATGGATTTGAGCCAAATTTGAAGGTTTTAACCAAAATTTGAGATTTTGACCAAAATTTGAGATTCTTGGGGTGGTTTTGACCCAAAAATTGAAGATTTTGAGATGGGATTTGACCAAAATTTGAGAAATTTGACCCAAAATTTAAGGATTTTGGGGTGGATTTGATGAAAATTTTTTATTTTTGGGAAGGTTTTGACCCAAAATTTGAGATTTTTGACCCAAAATTTGAAGCTTTTGGGGCGTTTTTAACCAAAATTTACAAATTTTTGGTTTTTTTGGACCCAAATTTGATGGGATTGACCAAAATTTGAAAATTTTGAAAAGGTTTTGACCAAAATTTGATTTTTTTTCTCCAAAATTGAGGATTTTGGGGTGGATTTGACCCAAAATTTGATGATTTTGACCCAAATTTGAGGATTTTGCCCAAAATTTGAAATTTTTGGGGTGGATTTGACCCAAAATTTGAGATTTTTTCCCCAAATTTTCCCCAAGTTTGACCAAAATTTGAGATTTTGGACCCAAATTTGAGATTTTTGACCCAAAATTTGAAGATTTTGGGGCGTTTTTAACCAAAATTCGCAAATTTTTGGTTTTTTTGGACCCAAATTTGATGGAATTGCCCAAAATTTAATTTTCTTGGGATGATTTTTGACCAAAATTTGATTTTTTTCCCCAAAAATTTGCGGGTTTTGGGCCGGTTTGGTTCAAAATTTGAATTTTTTGGTGAAATTTTGAACCGAAAATTGAAGTTTTAAACCCAAAAATTTGGGATTTTTGGACGTTTTGAGCCCAAAATTTGAATTTTTTGGTGAAATTTTGAACCCAAAATTTGAATTCGTGGAGGTTTGAACCAAAATCGGATTTTTTTAACCCGAAATTTGAAATTTTTTTTATTTCTTTAATTAAAATTTCCAAATTTTGAGTGTTTTTACTAAAATTTGATGGTTTTAACCCAAAAATTTCTAATTTTTTTTAACCCCAAATTTGAGTTTTTTTCAATTAAAATTTGATTTTTTTATTTAAAGTTGGAATTTGATTTTTAAAATTTTTTTTCCCCCCAAAATTTGGAGATTTAAACCCAAAATTTGATTTTTTTTTTATTTTAAATTTGAGAATTTTGGGGTTTTTGAACCGAAATTGAATTTTTTTTTTGAACAAAAATTTGATTTTTTTTTAACAAAAATTTGGGGTTTTTAAATCAATTTTGGGTTTGAAGATTTTCTGGTTTTTTCACCAAAATTCAAATTTTTAATTTCAATAATTGAGCGAAATTTTTAATTTGTTTTAACCAAAAATTGGAAGATTTTGATGGATTTTTAACCAAAATTGGGAATTTTCACCCCAAAATTTGAATTTAATTCTTTGATTTTTTTTAAACCGAAATTTAAGAAATTTGAGATTTAATAAAAATCGATTTTTTTAACCCAAATTTGGAAATTTTGGGATTTTTTTTTTTTTAAATCCAAATTTAAAGATTTGGATTTTTACCAAAATTAAATGGTTTTAACCCAATTTTTTTTTTTAATCAAATTCAGGATTTTTTGAACCCAAAATTCGATTTTTTTTGAATCCAAAATTTGATTTTTTAACCCCAAAATTTTTCTCTTTTTTTAACCAAATTCAGATTTTTTTTAACCCAAAATTTGATTTTTTAAAAATAAAATTTTAATTTTTTTTTAACCAAAATCAGATTTTTTTTGAACCCAAAATTTGATTTTTTAAACCCCAAAATTTTTCTTTTTTTTTAAACCAAATTCAGGATTTTTTGAACCCAAAATTTGATTTTTTTAACCCCAAAATTTTTATTTTTTTTTAAACCAAATTCAGGATTTTTGAACCCAAAATTTGATTTTTTGAACCCAAAATTTGATTTTTTTTTAAAGCCAAAAATTTGAAATTTCGGGAGATTTTTCTGTTTTAACCCCAAAATTGGAAAAATTTGGGTCAAAATTGGAATTTTGGAATTTTTAGGGAAAATTTTGGGATTTACTGGGATTGAAATGGGAATGAACTGGGAATGAACTGGGAATGAACTGGGAATGAACTGGGATTGAACTGGGAATGAACTGGGAGCGAACTGGGAATGAACTGGGAATGAACTGGGATTGAACTGGGATTGAACTGGGAATGAACTGAGAATGAACTGGGATTGAACTGGGATTGAACTGGGAATGAACTGGGATTGAACTGGGAATGAACTGGGATTGAACTGGGAATGAACTGAGAATGAACTGGGATTGAACTGGGATTGAACTGGGAATGAACTGGGATTGAACTGGGAATGAACTGGGATTGAACTGGGATTGAACTGGGATTGAACTGGGAATGAACTGGGATTGAACTGGGATTGAACTGGGAATGAACTGGGAATGAACTGGGAATGAACTGGGATTGAACTGGGATTGAACTGGGAATGAACTGGGAATGAACTGGGATTGAACTGGGATTTACTGGGAAAGAACTGGGATGGAACTGGGAATGAACTGGGAATGAACTGGGATTGAACTGGGAATGAACTGGGAATGAACTGGGATTGAACTGGGATTGAACTGGGAATGAACTGAGAATGAACTGGGAATGAACTGGGAATGAACTGGGAATGAACTGGGATTGAACTGGGATTGAACTGGGAATGAACTGGGATTGAACTGGGAATGAACTGGGATTGAACTGGGATTGAACTGGGAATGAACTGAGAATGAACTGGGAATGAACTGGGAATGAACTGGGAATGAACTGGGATTGAACTGGGATTGAACTGGGAATGAACTGGGATTGAACTGGGATTTACTGGGAATGAACTGGGAATGAACTGGGATTGAACTGGGATTGAACTGGGATTGAACTGGGAATGAACTGGGAATGAACTGGGATTGAACTGGGAATGAACTGGGAATGAACTGGGAATGAACTGGGAATGAACTGGGATTTACTGGGATTGAACTGGGATTGAACTGGGAATGAACTGGGAATGAACTGGGAATGAACTGGGATTTACTGGGATTGAACTGGGATTGAACTGGGATTGAACTGGGAATGAACTGGGATTGAACTGGGATTTACTGGGATTGAACTGGGATGGAACTGGGATTTACTGGGATTGAACTGGGAATGAACTGGGAATGAACTGGGATTGAACTGGGATTGAACTGGGATGGAACTGGGATTTACTGGGATTGAACTGGGAATGAACTGGGAATGAACTGGGATTGAACTGGGATTGAACTGGGATTGAACTGGGATTGAACTGGGATTAACTGGGATGAGTTTAAGGGGGTTACTGGGAGCACTGGGAACACTGGGATGGGGATACTGGGGCAAACTGGGATTTACTGGGAATGAACTGGGGACTACTGGGATTTACTGGGAGTGAACTGGGTGTTACTGGGATGGGGATACTGGGAATACTGGGAATACTGGGATGAGGTTACTGGGTATACTGGGATCACACTGGGATTGAACTGGGATTTACTGGGAATCAGGGGAGCTAGTGGGATTGAACTGGGAGTTACTGGGATTGAACTGGGATTAACTGGGATTGAACTGGGAGTTACTGGGATTGAACTGGGATTAACTGGGATTGAACTGGGAGTTACAGGGAGCAAAATGGGACTTACTGGGAGTTACTGGGATGTACTGGGAGCAAACTGGGAGTGAACTGGGAACTACTGGGAGCACTGGGATGGGGATACTGGGAGCAAACTGGGATTTATTGGGATTGGACTGGGATTTACTGGGATGAGTTTAAGGAGCTTACTGGGAGCGAACTGGGATTTACTGGGAATGAACTGGGAGCCACTGGAATGTACTGGGAGTTCCTGGGATGGGGATACTGGGAATTACTGGGGATACTGGGAGCAGACTGGGATTAACTGGGAATGATCTGGGAGCTACTGGGAGTGAACTGGAAGTGAACTGGGAGCACTGGGAGCACTGGGATGAGGATACTGGGAGCAAAGTGGGATTTACTGGGAATAAACTGGGAGCCCCTGGGGGCTACTGGGAGTGAACTGGGACTTACTGGGAGTGAACTGGGAGCAAACTGGGATGTACTGGGAGTTACTGGGATGTACTGGGTGTTACTGAGGGCAACTGGGAGTGAACTGGGCTTTACTGGGAGTTACTGGGATGGAGATACTGGGGATACTGGAAATACTGGGATGGGGATACTGGGAGCTACTGGGATTGAACTGGGAGTTACTGGGAGATACTGGGATGAGTTTAATGAAGTTACTGGGAGCACTGGGAGCACTGGAATGGGGAACTGGGAGCAGACTGGGATTTACTGGGAATGAACTGGGAGCCCCTGGTGGCTAGTGGGAGTGAACTGGAAGTTACTGGGATGTACTGGGAGATACTGGGATGAGTTTAAGGAAGTTACTGGGAGCACTGGGAGCACTGGGATGGGGATACTGGGAACACTGGGATTTACTGGGAATGAACTGGGAGCCACTGGGATGTACTGGGAGTTACTGGGATTGGGATACTGGGAATTACTGGGGATACTGGGAGCAGTGGGGATACTGGGATGGGGATACTGGGAATACTGGGAGCACTGGGATGAGGTTACTGGGTATACTGGGAGCGCACTGGGAGTGAGCTGGGATTTACTGGCATGGACTGGGATTTACTGGGAGCAAACTGGGATTTACTGGGATTTACTGGGAGGGACTGGGATTTACTGGGAATGAACTGGGATTTACTGGGATTTACTGGGATTTACTGGGAGGGACTGGGAGGGACTGGGAGTTACTGGAATTTACTGGGAGCAAACTGGGATTTACTGGGAGGGACTGGGAGTTACTGGGATTTACTGGGAATGAACTGGGAGTTACTGGGATTTACTGGGAATGAACTGGGATTTACTGGGAGTTACTGGGAGGGACTGGGAGTTACTGGGATTTACTGGGAGTTACTGGGAGTTACTGGGATTTACTGGGATGGATTGGGATTTACTGGGATTTACTGGGATTTACTGGGATGGATTGGGATTTACTGGGAGTTACTGGGAGCAAACTGGGATTTACTGGGATTTACTGGGAGCGCCGGGCAGCCACCAGGGGGCGCCACCCCCTTCCCAAGATGCCCCGCGGCCGCTGAGGGCAGGGCGGAAGCGCCGTTTCCCGCCTCACTGGAGGGGGCGGGACTTTCTCCTGCTCCACCAATAGAAACAGCCGCTCCCACCTTCCTGGGAGCTGATTGGTCGAGACGGCGCCTCTCAGCCAATCAGAGCGCGCGGGAGGCGTGGCCCCGGCGAGCGGCGGGAATGGCGGGCGAGCTGAGCGCTGAGGCGGCGCGGGAGATCCGCCGTGAGTCGGGGTTTTAATGGCGTTAAAAGCGCTTTAAACGGCGCTCAAAGGGTTTGAATGAGGCATGGAAGGAGCCGCGGGAACCCTCAGGGCTCGAGGAGTCCCTCCCGTGCCGGAGCCTCCTCAGGCGGGCCCGCGATCCCCTCAGGATTTCCCCCCCTCAGGCCGCCATGGGCTCCAATTCCCCTCACGGGTGTTTAAATTTTCATCTCGGAGCTTTTTATTCCCTCAAACCCCTCACAAAAACTCAAAATTCCCCTCACGGGTGTTTAAATTTTCATCTCGGAGCTTTTTATTCCCTCAAACCCCTCACAAAAACTCAAATTTCCCTCGCGCGTGTTTAAATTTTCATCTCGGGCTTTTTATGCTATCAAACCCCTCACAGGGTTAAAATTTCCCCTCACAGATGTTTAAATTTTAATTTTGGAGCTTTTTATTCCCTCAAACCCTTCACAAAAACTCAAATTCCCCTCACGGATGTTTAACTTTTAATTTTGGAGCTTTTTATTCCCTTAAATCACTCACAGGGTTAAATTTCCCCTCACAGATGTTTAAATTTTAATTTTGGAGCTTTTTATTCCCTCAAACCCCTCACAGGGTTAAAATTCCCCTCACAGATGTTTAAATTTTAATTTTGGAGCTTTTTATTCCCTCAAACCCCTCATAAGGTTAAAATTTTCCCTCACAGATGTTTAAATTTTAATTTTGGAGTTTTTATTCCCTCAAACCCCTCACAGGGTTAAAATTTCCCCTCACAGATGTTTAAATTTTCATCTCAGAGATTTTAAAATTTTTAAACTTCTCGTTAAGGCTCAAATTCCCCTCACAATGCTAAAAAATCTCCACAGTTGGATTCCAAAATTCCCCCTCAAAATTCCCTTTTTTTTTCCCCAAAATGACCCAAATTTCCCCCCCAAAATTCTCTTTTTTTCCCCCAAAATGACCGAAAAATCCTCCTAATAATTCTATTTTTTTTCTCTAAAAACGAAACAAAATCCCCCCAAAATTCGCTTTTTTCCCCCAGAATGACCCAGAAATCCTCCCAAAATTTCTCTTTTTTTTTCCCTAAAAATGACCCAAAAATCCTCCCAAAATTCTCTTTTTTCTCCCTCCAGAATGACCCAAAAATTCCCTTTTTTTTCCCCCCTTAAAATGACCCAAAATTCCCACAAAATTCTCCTTTTTTCCCCCAAAAATGACCCAAAAATTCCACTAAAATTCTCCTTTTTCCCTCCAAAACCCCCCTCAAAATTTGCTTTTTTTCCCCCAAAATCCCTTTAAAAATTCTCTTTTTTACCCCAAAAAATGACCCAAAAATCCCCCCAAAAATTCTCATTTTTTTCCCCAAAAATGACCCAAAAATCCCCTAAAAAATTCTATTTTTTTCCCCCAAAATTCCCCCTAAAATTCCCCTTTTACCTCCAAAAATCCCCCTCAAAATTTGCTTTTTTTCCTCTTAGAATGACCCAAAAATCCCCCCAAAATTCTCATTTTTTTCCCCAAAAATGACCCAAAATTCCCCAAAATTCTCTTTTTCCCCCCAAAAAAATTCTCTTTTTTTTTTCCTCCAGAAAATTCAAATTTCCCCCAAATTTGAATCCAAGTTGAACAAAAATCCCCCAAAATTTTGGGAAATTTTTGGAATTTTTGGGGAAATTTCTTGGATTTTTATTGAAATGTCTTCATTTTTATTTCAATTTATTGGAATTTTTTGATGGGAATTTCTTGGATTTTTGTGGAAATTTTTATTTTTTTTTTTAATTTCTTGGATTTTTGTGGGAAATTTTTGATTTTTTTTTCTTTCTTGAATTTTTGGGGATTTTTTTTTTTTAATTTCTTGGATTTTTGTGGAATTTTAATTTTTTTTTATTTCTTGGATTTTTCTGGAATTTTTTTTTTAATTTCTTGGATTTTTCTGGGAATTTTTAAATTTTTTAAAATTTCTTGGATTTTTGTGGAGTTTTAAATTTTTTTGAATTTTTTGGATTTTCCTGGAAATATTTTTTTTTTATTTCTTGGATTTTTGTGGAAATTTTATTTTTTTTTTAATATTTTTGGATTTTTCTGAGAATATTTTGATTTTTTTTTAATTGGACTTTTCTGGGATTTTTAAAATTTTTTTTATTATTTGGATTTTTGTGGAAATTTTTAATTTTTTTTATTTTGGGGGGTTTTGTGGAAATTTTTTGATTTTTTTTATTTCTTGGATTTTTCTGGGAAGATTTTGAAATTTTTTTTATTTCTTGGATTTTTCTGGAATTTGAAAAAAATTTTTTTAAATTGGATTTTTATGGGAATTATTTGATTTTTTTTTTTAATTTTGGAATTTTTCTGGAATTTCTTTTATTCTTCTGGAAATTTCTTAGATTTTCTTTAAAACCCCCCCCAAAATTTCCAAATTTTATTTTTTTAGAAATTTTTTCCTTCCCAAATCTGCAGAAATCCCAGGAAAATTCTCAATTTTTTCTTTAATTTTTGTGAAAATTCCTTGAATTTTTATGGAATTTTTAAAATTTTTGTGGGAATTTTCTGGATTTTTGTGACAATATCTTGAATTTTCTTTAAAAACCCCCAAAACTCCCAAATTTTATTTTTTTTAGCAATTTTCCCTTCCAAAATCTACAAAAATCCCAGCAAAAAACCTCAAATATTTCGCGACAATTTTGGAATTTTCACGGGAATTTTTTTGATTTTTTTTGAATTTTTTTGATTTTTTGGGGGAATTTTTTCTTTTTTTGTAGAAATTCCCAAAAATTCTTCCAAAATTTCCCAAATTTTTAATTTTTTTGGGAATTTTTCTCCCCCCCCAGAGCTGCAGAAATCCAAGGAGAGGTCGCGGCGCCTCGGGAATTCTGCTGAGCTGGCAGCGAACTGCAACAGACTGGGAGAGCTGCTGGCAACACTGGGTGAGCTACTGGGACAGACTGGGAGGGACTGGGATGGACTGGGATGGACTGGGATGGACTGGGAGGGACTGGGATGGACTGGGAGAGCTGCTGGCAACGCTGGGTGAGCTACTGGGACAGACTGGGAGGGACTGGGATGGACTGGGATGGACTGGGATGGACTGGGAGGGACTGGGATGGACTGGGAGAGCTGCTGGCAACGCTGGGTGAGCTACTGGGACAAACTGGGATGGACTGGGATGGACTGGGAGAGCTGCTGGCAACGCTGGGTGAGCTACTGGGATGGACTGGGACAAACTGGACAGACTGGGAGGGACTGGGACAAACTGGGAGGGACTGGGACAAACTGGGAGGGACTGGATGGATTGGGAGAGCTGCTGGCAACACTGGGTGAGCTACTGGGACAAACTGGGACAAACTGGGACAGACTGGGAGGGACTGGGAGGGACTGGGAGAGCTGCTGGCAACACTGGGTGAGCTACTGGGATGGACTGGGAGGGACTGGGAGGGACTGGGACAAACTGGGATGGACTGGGATGGACTGGGAGAGCTGCTGGCAACACTGGGTGAGCTACTGGGATAAACTGGGATGGACTGGGATGGACTGGGATGGACTGGGATGGACTGGGAGGGACTGGGATGGGACTGGGAGAGCTGCTGGCAACGCTGGGTGAGCTACTGGGACAAACTGGGATGGACTGGGATGGACTGGGAGAGCTGCTGGCAACGCTGGGTGAGCTACTGGGATGGACTGGGACAAACTGGACAGACTGGGAGGGACTGGGACAAACTGGGAGGGACTGGGACAAACTGGGAGGGACTGGGATGGATTGGGAGAGCTGCTGGCAACACTGGGTGAGCTACTGGGACAAACTGGGACAAACTGGGACAGACTGGGAGGGACTGGGAGGGACTGGGAGAGCTGCTGGCAACACTGGGTGAGCTACTGGGATGGACTGGGATGGACTGGGAGGGACTGGGAGGGACTGGGACAAACTGGGATGGACTGGGATGGACTGGGAGAGCTGCTGGCAACACTGGGTGAGCTACTGGGATAAACTGGGATGGACTGGGATGGACTGGGATGGACTGGGAGGGACTGGGATGGACTGGGAGAGCTGCTGGCAACGCTGGGTGAGCTACTGGGACAAACTGGGATGGACTGGGATGGACTGGGAGAGCTGCTGGCAACGCTGGGTGAGCTACTGGGATGGACTGGGACAAACTGGACAGACTGGGAGGGACTGGGACAAACTGGGAGGGACTGGGACAAACTGGGAGGGACTGGGATGGATTGGGAGAGCTGCTGGCAACACTGGGTGAGCTACTGGGACAAACTGGGACAAACTGGGACAGACTGGGAGGGACTGGGAGGGACTGGGAGAGCTGCTGGCAACACTGGGTGAGCTACTGGGATGGACTGGGATGGACTGGGAGGGACTGGGAGGGACTGGGACAAACTGGGATGGACTGGGATGGACTGGGAGGGACTGGGATGGACTGGGAGGGACTGGGATGGACTGGGAGAGCTGCTGGCAACGCTGGGTGAGCTACTGGGATAAACTGGGATGGACTGGGAGGGACTGGGATGGGATTGGGATGGACTGGGATGGACTGGGATGGACTGGGAGGGACTGGATGGACTGGGATGGACTGGGATGGACTGGGAGGGACTGGGATGGACTGGGAGGGACTGGGAGGGACTGGGAGAGCTGCTGGCAACACTGGGTGAGCTAGTGGGACAAACTGGGACAAACTGGGAGGGACTGGGAGGGACTGGGAGAACTGCTGGCAACGCTGGGTGAGCTACTGGGACAAACTGGGACAAACTGGGACAAACTGGGACAAACTGGGAGGGACTGGGAGGGACTGGGAGAGCTGCTGGCAACGCTGGGTGAGCTACTGGGATAAACTGGGATGGACTGGGAGGGACTGGGACAAACTGGGAGGGACTGGGAGGGACTGGGAGAGCTGCTGGCAACGCTGGGTGAGCTACTGGGACAAACTGGGAGGGACTGGGAGGGACTGGGAGAGCTGCTGGCAACGCTGGGTGAGCTACTGGGATGGACTGGGACAAACTGGACAGACTGGGAGGGACTGGGACAAACTGGGAGGGACTGGGATGGATTGGGAGAGCTGCTGGCAACACTGGGTGAGCTACTGGGACAAACTGGGATGGACTGGGAGGGACTGGGAGGACTGGGATGGACTGGGAGGGACTGGGAGGGACTGGGACAAACTGGGATGGACTGGGATGGACTGGGAGAGCTGCTGGCAACGCTGGGTGAGCTACTGGGACAAACTGGGATGGACTGGGAGGGACTGGGATGGGATTGGGATGGACTGGGATGGACTGGGAGGGACTGGGAGAGCTGCTCGGCAACCCACTGGGTGAGCTACTGGGACAAACTGGGAGATGGACTGGGAGGGACTGGGACAAACTGGGACAGACTGGGAGGGACTGGGAGAGCTGCTGGCAACACTGGGTGAGCTACTGGGATGGACTGGGATGGACTGGGAGGGACTGGGATGGACTGGGGAGAGCTGCTGGCAACACTGGGTGAGCTACTGGGACAAACTGGGATGGACTGGGAGGGACTGGGATGGACTGGAGAGCTGCTGGCAACGCTGGGTGAGCTACTGGGATAAACTGGGATGGACTGGGATGGACTGGGAGGGACTGGGATGGGACTGGGAACTGGAATTTCTGGATCCTTCTCAGATTTTTCTGGAATTCTCTGGAATTTTTGTGGAAATTCCCTGAATTTTTCTGGGAATTCTTTGAATTTCCATGGAAATTTCTTGGATTTTTGTGGGAATATCCTGGATTTTCATGGGAATTTCTTGGATCCTTTTCAGATTTTTCTGGAATTTTTATGGGGACTCCTTGAATTTTTATGGGAATTTCTTGGATTTTTGTGGGAATTCTTTGAATTTTCATGGAAATTTCTTGGATTTTCATGGGAATTCCTTGAATTTTAATGGGAATTTCTTGGATTTTCATGGGAATTTCTTGGATTTTTTTCAGATTTTTCTGGAATTCTCCGGAATTTTCATGAAAATTCCCTGAATTTCCATGGAAATTCCTTGAATTTTTCTTCAAATTCCTTCAATTTTTCTTCAAATTCCTTGGATTTTCACAGGAATTCCTCTATAAATCCTCACCAATGGGTGAAAATTTAATGAAATTTTTTTTTTAATCTCCAGGAAGGTTCCAAGAAGCTCTGGAAGAGCACAAAGAGGAGCTGGAAGTTCTGGAAAATTCCGGAGATTCTTTGGGATGCGCCGTCGCCCATCGGAAAATCGGAGAACGTTTGGCTGAGCTTCAACGATTTCCTGAGGCTTTGCAGGTGAAAGATGGGGAAAAAAAATAA